>NW_010101062.1:0-4526 GCF_000699245.1 Pterocles gutturalis
GGGAAAGGGAAAGGGGAAAGGGAAAGGGAGCCCCTACCCTCAGTCTCACCCCGAAAAGCCCTGCCGAGCGGGTTCCAAAGGCTGCTCCTACCTGTGTAGCCGGGTGCCCACTCCCCTGGGTGGCTGAAGGGCCCTGCTGGTGGGGAAACGGGCCCGGCTTTCGGCTTTCATTGGGCAACTCCCACTGGAAGATGCAGACACACACAAACAGGGTCTTCTTCAGCAAAGCATAGCCCCTTCCTACGCTCACCTCTGTCAGAAGCATCCGAAGGCAGTGGAGCAAGGACTGAGGTAGAGGGAAGCAGCAATCCCACCGTCCCTGCCGGGGTGGGGTCGAGCCACCTCCCCAAAAGCCTTTATCAACTCGCCCCTGGGGAGAGAGTAGCAAATGAAGGGGCTGCACAGAGACAAAATCACCATGAGCCACCAAACTCACTCCAGCACAACTGACTTTTCCTATGGTACCTGCTTGCATATCCAAGACAGACAATCTGGAGGTTCAGCTGGCTCCAGCCTGCCGATTAAATATGCCCCTGGGGAGCTCCACACCCATCTCTTAACAAAATTCCATCTTATCAGAAGCTAATACAAACTGGGCAAGGTGCTAGGACCCATCTGGTGGGGAATGAATCAGCTGAGCAGGAGATGTATGTCAGCAGGTATAAGCCACGCCTGTACCACACGCAGTACTAGAGGCTGTGGTGCTATATTTTCAGCCCACGGGGTTGCAGAGCTCAGGGAGCTTGCTTGGCCCACAGCCCCGTGCTCACCCCAGCCGACCACCGAGATGCTGCCCTGCCCAGGATAGTTGGGAGGCACTGGCCAGTGATGGGCATGGAGAGTACATCCTGCAGCAGCCAGCTCTTCTGAGCCCAACTCTGTCCCTCATGTCACACAAAAGGCAACAGGGGGGCAGATGGTGTGAGGTGGAGAGATTTTCTGGTAGAGGCTGAAGATATGGAAGGGGTAGGAGAGCAGGAGCCCTGCAGTCAGATGGTGCCAGTGCAGGGTGGAGTGTGGCTGCAGGGATGGGTGGGGGGGCACAGGTGGCCAGCTTACACATCCCTCCCCTGGGTCACCCACAGCATGGGGCTGCCACCATCATGGTTCAGGAGTGAAATGGCTCGAGGACATTTGTGGATGTGGGATGGGAGCTGACCATCACGACTGTTGTAGTTTCACACAACACCGCTCATTCACCTTCCCCCTTCCCCTTGGGGACCTTCAAAAATGATCCTCGCTGGGGCCTCCAGCCTAGTAATTGGGGCTGTGCTCCCTCCCAGCTTCTCCTGTACCTGCAGACACCGGCACAGCAGAGAAGATGAAAAGTCCTTGACTGTCCTGGCAGCAACTGTAAACATCAGTAAGTTATCAGCCTCCTCAGCACAAATGCAAAACACAGCCTCTTTCTAGCTACTATGAAGAAAGTTAACTCTGTCCCAGACAAAATCAGGACAGTGACCCAAGAGAGACTTCTGCCTTACCTCCCTCTCCAGCTCTGCTGGGGAGTTCCCAGCCCCGAAGCTGTGACCTCCCTTGGGAGAGCTGCACTTGCTCCCCCATCACGTTGCACCTGCAGGGCAGCATCTCCCACCCACACCTCCCCAGATCGCCTCTGACGAGGACTGCAGTCCTCACTGCAGGAGGACAAAACCTGCATCAGATGTGAATTTTACTTGCTGCAGTGATTCATGCTCTGTTGCAACATAGCTAAACATGCTTCAGGAGTTCTCCAAGCTTTTGGTTGGGAGAGACAGTGCTCCCAAGCACACACATGTTGGTCACCAACAGACAACAAAAGAACTGCTGCATCTGCCTTGTCACTGTGTGCTAGAGCTCTCCCTGTGGCTCTTGGTGATCTGCTGAAGCAGAGGCAGAGTTGCCGGTTGCTGAGCTACCTGGGCGAGTACATGAGGGTCCAGAAGCACATCTACAATCATCAGTGACCATCAGTTTTACAGGACTATGCTTTTGCCATGGGATAGCATTATTAGCCACTAATAGCATGTCATCTACCTGCAGTTCCCCTCTAGCTTCAATTCGGTAGAGTTCCCAGCTCCTCCCTGGTGCAAATCCAGCCTAATAAACCCAACAAGCTAGTTAGGAAAGCTGTTTTTAAGCTGTTTTTGTTGAATATTTTGTATATGAGACAGCCTGCTTAGAGTTAATGACTTTCATAAAGTACCATGCCACTGTGCATTAGCTAGCTGCATGCCTGCCAACTGTTTTAGCCAGGGAGAATATCAGTGCATTGAGTGTTTGCTCCCGGGAAGGCTGGGCACGTGGCAGGGACACAGCCTCCACACACAGCCCTGCATTTGGACAGAATGGTAATATGGTTCATTACATGATGTGCATCTTCCTCTCTGGGTCTCCTGGCTCAGCCTGTCAGCTTACATCCTTACCCTATAATCCACTGACATTCTCACTAAAACTACCGTCACTTTTACTGGGTATCTCTGCAATCAGTCTTTCATTGCTTGAAGCCTCATCGCAAATGCCATTTCCTGCCTCAGAAGGTCAAGTGCTCAGCCTAGATCTTCTTCGTGTCTGTCAGGAATTACCGGTTGCACCTCCTGACGCAGAGGGGTCCTTGCCCTGAGATTTGTAGGAAAGATTTGACTCTGATCCATGTCCTCCACTTCAAGTTCCATATAGCCATGTATTTATTTTGTTTCTCTCTCTCACACACACATGTGCATAAGAGAGGGAGATGTATTTTCTGCAGAGTGAATGGACCCATCTCCCTATCTGCATGCATCTCCAGACCACAAGCAAGCAACACAGCACGTCCTGGCCTTCTGGAGCAGACACTGGGCCAGGTCAGAGGGTCTGTTGCTGACAAGGTAGGTGAGCAGTGCGCCTGATCTCTTGGGAAGTGCAGACTAGCTATTCGCAGAGTAATGCAAGAATGTTTGATGCACAAAAGCTGTCTTGGCATTACCAGGTGCAAGCCTGCTGGTGTAGAAGATCCGCTATGAGTCCTTCAAGGGGGTGAGTCAAGTGCTCTGCAAGGCAAAAAGCCAGATCTGGGAAGGGAAAAGTGAAGAAACATTTGATTAGTGGTAGGATGCTGGGGTGACAAGAGGAAAGCCCCGAGCAAGAAACCACACCAGCTGCTTGCAGAGATACAGGAGCAGGTGGGAGCATGCACAGGGGCACTGCTGGAGGCAGCAGTGGCCAACAGCCGGGAGGGCTGGGGATGGCATTCTCTGAGATGAGCAGTTGGGTTTAAGCTGCATCAGTGGCTTCGACAACTTGAGCTGCCTGTGCTGAGGGCCCAGTCCTGGTGCCTTTTGGAGCCGGGCTGGCAGTGGCAGGGCAGCACCATGGGAACACCTCCCTTCCCCAGGCCAGCCAAAAAGCTGAGATCTGGAGCCACAGAGAAATCCTGTGCCTGAGAATGCTGAGCCACACTGTCCTGCCTGACTGTCAATTGGGAAGAGCCAATTAGCATATTCTAATGTAACTGATTAGTGCCTGGTCACGCAGGCTGAGTGGTGGGTGATGTTTGAAGCAGATTTGAAATTACAAGCGTGCAGACACCAAACCACTAGGGAGCCAGCATGGGGGAGAGATGATTTCCCAGCTTAGCAGCTGTGGCCCCAGTTTCTCTGCTATTCCCCACGGCCAGCTGCCTTCAAAGAGCCATGCAAAGGTCCGGGGTGAGCACTTGAAAATTAAGAAATTTACTTTTTTAATTAATGGAATTGAGGTGGCTGGTGTGATGGTGGCTCAGTCTTTACTGCAGCCCTTCCCATCTCTCCTTTTGCAAAGCATGAGTCCCATGGTCTCCTGTGGGAAGGGAGAAGCATCCTGCTCGGGGGCGGGAGTCCCTCCAGGCAGACTCTGGTGAAGGGCACAGAGCACCCCCTGCACAGGGGGTTGAGGGTCTGTCACAGCTGTCTCTGCCCCAGATTTCAGGGGGTGTATGTGGGAGGTGCTGCCATGCATTTGGGCTCTGGGAGCGGGCTGTGCGGCAGCCCGGAGGCCCCTGGCTGGGCTGTGGATGGGGCTGGCACTGCCTCAGCCCTGGATGGTGCCCGCAGCTCCCCTGCGGTCTGGGGACCCCATAGTGGTGCATGCTGAAAGCAGCTGCTGCCTACAGGAGCCCTGTTTCCTTAGTTACGGCAGGCAGGAGGTATTTCGGGAAGGAGGCAGACAGCGCTGAGAAAGGCGGGCAGGTCTTGGAGATGGCAGCTAACACTGCCCTGGGAGCAGCCTCTCTCCTGCCGCCATCCCTGGGGCTGTGCAAAGCAGGGTGGTTCACCAGTGCTTCGCTCACACGGTGACTAAAATGGCCCAATTTCCTTTTCCAGGTGTCTGCTCAGTGCCCTGGAGTCCAGCTGGAACTTTCGGGGCTGAAGCCAGCACAGAAGGGCTGCAGTGTGGTGCCGAGACGAGTGCGGGGGAACCCGCCTGGCATCGCTGGGTACGCGCAAGTGTCATCTCCTCAGGGCTGAGTTTCCATCTCTACCGGGGGAATATCCCCCACTTGTCACAGGGATGAGAAGAAATTCATTCCT
>NW_010101062.1:4544-7647 GCF_000699245.1 Pterocles gutturalis
GCTTTTGAAGCACGAATGTAATGTAATGATGAGGAAAAAAATCTTCCGAGGACACAAGTAATTCTGTCCTTGAAGCAGTTTGCGGGTAAGAAAGTCTGGGGCTGCATCCAGGGCTGTGCTACACCAGCATCAGCCATTTTGTGCCTTTGCCCATTCCCAGCCCCGCTTCCAGGTCTTCCTGCTGCATTTGGGCCCGTCCGCACGGCACAGCCCAGCGAAGCCCCATGCTGGCTCCCACTGTTGTGTGAGGGAGGTGATGGGTCTCTCCGATGGCAGCCCACAGGCAAGCCCTGGCCGAGGGCTCACAGATCATGCTTGCCACACCCCGGCTGGCCCATCCAGCATGGGGACATCTCGGCAGCACTGTATGCCAGGCTGGGCTGCCAGCCAGGGGCACAGTCAGTCTCATAGGCTCCAGAAACAGGGAGGGGGGATTAAAGGGTATTTTCATTCCTGCACCCTTCAAGTCTGCCCCTGGCCTGGGCAAACTGCAGTGTTCCAGGGACTTACACCAGCTCCGTGGGGGTATTCAAAGGCACACCCCTGGCCAGTGTTTGGCACTGAAGCTTGGAGACACGGGAGCTGTCCAAGGAGAAAAGTCAGTCTCATAGGCTCCAGAAACAGGGAGGGGGGATTAAAGGGTATTTTCATTCCTGCACCCTTCAAGTCTGCCCCTGGCCTGGGCAAACTGCAGTGTTCCAGGGACTTACACCAGCTCCGTGGGGGTATTCAAAGGCACACCCCTGGCCAGTGTTTGGCACTGAAGCTTGGAGACACGGGAGCTGTCCAAGGAGAAACTGCCAGCCTTTTTTTAAACATGGGCAAAATAGTCTTTTTCTCCAGATGATGTTCTCAGGAACAGTTGTACCATCTTGCCTGAAATGTGTCTAGACAAACTTAGCCACAGTCCCTGAGCTTGCCTGGTGAAATTCAGCTCAAATATTAAAGCCGTAAGCAACAGAAAAGAGGAACTACAACTGGGAGCATCAGACAGACAGCAGGACGCAGTGCTACAGCTCTGACTGCAGAGCAGCTCCCCATGCCTCACCCTCCTGCTGTCTCCAGCTGGGGCTCCACATCAGTCCCGCACTGCTGCAGGATTATAAGCAGTGCAGGGAGGAGTTAACGGGCTCCTCCACAAGCAGAGTTGGAGGCTGAGCCACACGCTGCTTCTGCTTCCCAGGCGTGTGGAGGGACTTAAAAACCATGGCATGCCTGTGCCCTTGTGAGACTGTACCTGTGAGGCTCTTCTTGGCCCAAAGTCACAGACACTGAGGCCCAATACATAACAGAAAACAAAGGAGTTTTTCTCCTTGTTTGGACTCCTCTGTGTTTCCCTCTTGGTTTATTATTCTATTCTATTCTATTCTATTCTATTCTATTCTATTCTATTCTATTTATTCCAGTTAGGCACAATCTGGGCCATAGTCAGGAAGAAACAAGTATCTCCAGGGAATGGCTCATGCACAGGGTAGGTTTGCCCACTTTGTGTGATCCCTGATCTTTTGGTGGAGCAAGGGAGGGGGAGCTGGTGTTCACTACTTTGGTCTGGGGCAGCTCACCAGCAGCAAGGTTGCCAGCTCTGCTGAGAAGTCTAGATTTTAGAGCAGCATTTGCCAGTTTAAGTGATGGAGCATTTTGGTTTCCAGTTCAGTGCATCAGAGAAGCCATGGCTTATGAAAAACACAGTCTGCACTTGCTGAGAAGCAGGGTATTGAATATTGGGGACTCAGTGGCAGATCACAATCACAAGGCATTTTAGAAAGTCCCCACAGATTTGTTTCTTCCACTAGCCCCTGGTGCTCAGCATTTGCAGAGCACATGTTATACTTAAGGCAGCACAGTCCTCTGCTCTCTCCCGAGGCAGACAGTGTCACCTGCTGCAAGGCAGCAGTTAAAGCCTCAAAGCCTCGGTGATGCTGTAGGATTGGCGCTGGCTTGCCTGAAGCGAGGGAGCAAGCTGCATGACTTCTCCACATCATACAGATTGCTAAGGCTGAGGGCATGGCAGTGAAAGAGTTTTGGAAATCTTTTTTTTTGTTGTTGTTCAGCTGTTCCCAAAAGTTTTAGGCATGTGTTGCTTGGTCTATGGTAGTTCCTAGAAGTCACCTGTTGGAAATAAAGGTCTCATTTACAGTAAAGTTTTATCAAAAGGCAGTATGTCATAGCCTACCTGTGCTCTGCACCATGCTCCAGCAGAGCAGAAATCAGCTGAGGGCTACCTCAGCCTTGGGGAGCCTGAAAAAAAAGGAAAGACACTTGGTTTCTTTTCACCCCTTGGCCCCTGTGGGAGCCCCTCGGTTCCTCGCAGTCCATGGGCTGTGCCAGCCTGTTGCCATCTACAGTATGAAAGGCTGGCAGCTCATTACATGTGTTGGTTCTCTGGTGCTCTTCCTGATGACTTTCACAGCTGTGCTTGACAGACCAGAAGGTCCTTTAAGCTGCTAGGCCACTGGATTGTACCTCTTCAGCCCAAAAGAGATCAAATGAGCCCGAATGATCCTTCAGAGGATGCTGCAGAGCAACTTTTTTATATAGCATCTAGGAAAGCCACAGATGTGGGATTGCAGGCCCCCCATACAAGGCTGTAGCGATGAAACACTTGGGATGACAGTGAGACTCCTGTGGTTATATTCTGGTGGTTTTTCCCTGATGGCCCAGTTGCAAGTGTATCATTGGATCATTGGATGGGAACACTGGTCACCATGCGAGACAGCCAGTACCGCACCCCTGGGTGTGCTGCTGGCTGTTTCCCAAGCACAGGGTGAACTGCCTGCATCCTCATGGATTGGAGACATGGGGAGCTGGGTGGGATGCTTAAGAAAAACCAAGCTCTCAAAGCCCCTTTGCACCTTGGTAGCTCAGGTTCCCATCCCAACTGCTAGTCACTCATGCTGGCAGGAAGGGTTGGCTGCTTGCAGAAATAAGACCCCCCAGGAAGTTTTTTAGGTACCACCCCTGCCAAACAGCTGAGTGATGCTGCATCAACGGGAGGGGTTTTGCAAATGTTGTTGATGCCTCAGACGCACCAATCCACCTGCCCCTGCGCTGTGCTGAGGGGCTGACCCCCTGTGTGCCCTCACTGCGCTGTGTGACCGCCCCG
>NW_010101063.1:0-26377 GCF_000699245.1 Pterocles gutturalis
ACTTTCCTCCCTGCAACTCAGCATTCTGTTGTTACTTTTTTTCAAAGCCCACTTACAGAAACAAAAACAATGTCCCTTTAAAAAAAAATTGAAATAATTACTTTTTTTAGCAAAATATTTGCACTGAAAATGTTGGATTTGATTGCTTTTTGATCTTCAGTCCTCAAAATAGGTCTTGATTTAAAAGACTGGAGTTATGTAAACATTTAAGCCAGTATGTCCCTGCCATTCTTCAAGTGCCCTCAGGAGGGAGAACTTCACAAGGTTCTTTTCGTTTTGGTCTGAAGATCTGTGGAAAGAAGTAGGAGTAAGTAGCATTACAGAAATAACTCTGTGAATACTGAGATTCATGGAAAACTGTGTTATTCTCCACTTCACTTGTCCTTGGACTCTGTTTTTCCCTGCTGCTGTTGCGTACAAAGAAGGCTACAGTCAAGGTGCAAGTTTCAGCCACTTCTTAGCTTTTAGCCGCCTCTTAGATAAGAGGTTTCAGGGCTCAGCCTTAATGGTTGAAGAGGCTGAGTGATCCTTGCAAGTTCAGACCAAAATGTCATCTTATGTGCTAGATAAATGCATAGATGTGGTCTCACCTCTCTGCTTGAAGTGGAGAGGTTGGGCGCTGAGCTGGTGTCGCTATGGCAAGGTCAAATTTCGCATCTTGATGAAATTATGGTGACTGAACCATTGGTCCTCCCATACGCTTTAGGTTAGGAGAAACAGATGCTGTTTAGCCTCTTCCTGGCTGTTTCTTGAGAACAGAACTTGCTGTAGGAATTATTTTTTTGTTTATCTGTTTCATCTATTTAGATGTTTTTGTCTATATAAACCTCTCTCGATTTGTTTGCTTTATTGAATGGTTGTTTATTGAATGGTTGCAGCACTCACCACTACTTTCCTGCTGTCTTTGCCTTTCTAATTAGTGTTTTGTTCCAAATGTGTTCTATTACATGACCATTGCATAGCTGAGATACTGTATTGAGTTGTAAATAACAGCCTTTTTCTGTGGTTGTTGCCACTTTTCAAAACACTGCATTAACACAGAAAATAATAGTGGTTATAGTGGTTCATCTGTGCAAATTTAAGACACACGATGTAGGAATGTTCTGATTTCCCACAACATTTCTGTACAGTATAACAACTTATATTTTTTGCTATAGGAGGTATTACAAGAATTTCTGTTGCTATCAAGTTAAAGATTTTCCAGGCAAGCAGGCAGGACATTCAGGAAAGAGATAACCTTTGGAGTTCAATAGTCAGGCCTATGTTGATCAGCATATTCATAAGTTAGCTGGAAAAAAAGGTGTGAATAGCGGTGATAAAAATTATGGATCATATTAAATTGTCTAAGGATATGAAGACAAGAGCAGACTGAAAAATTGTGCAGTCTTAGTATCACTGTCTCCAGAAGAATACAGGTGAATGGGAAAATGCTCCGAGAAGGACAAGATGATTTCAGAGGTGAACAGGATAACGTTCATGTGAGGAATGAATGAATATACTATGAACGATGAATATACTATATGAACTGTTTGAAAAAGAGAAGTTTAGCAAGTGAGATGATGACTTAGGGAGTAATTGTATCTTCCAATAAATTAGATAAATGAAAGTAAGAGGTTTTTTTTCCAGAAGAACAATAAATTTCCATTTTCATAGTGTTAATTTAGAGTGTGAAACTTGTTAGCAGAGAGTACTATTTCCAGAATATGTAAAAAATATGAAGTGGATTAAATGCCTGTGTGGCTTCAAAAAGCATCTGGACAAACTTGCAGGAAAAAATCTTAAGGGACATTAAGCACAAAAAAGACCATCTTTGGCTCTGGAAGTCCCTGAGCTGCATACCACTGGAGCCTGATACAGCTTTCTTTAGAAGCATATGTTTGTCCTGCTGTGTGTTTTACCATAAAAATCTGGTTTCAATTGCTGTTGTAAATGTGATACTTTGCTAGATGGGCCTTTGTTATTGCTTTTAAAATTTTTTACTGCTTTAGCTTTACTTTCCTTCAAAGCACCTGGAGAGAGTAATTCTTTAAGGCAAAAATGTTGTTTATTGTCTTGCAAAAATTGGCTGAAATTTATATTTCAGGTACACAACATGATAATTAAGACATATGGCATAAACATATAGGTAGGACTACAGTTGGATCAGATGAAAAATAAGATTGCTTTATCATTTGTTGTCGAAAGAGAATAGTCTGGACACCTCATAGTCGTGTCTTAAAAATATCAGTAGAAGCTGCAAAATGATGATAATTAAATGATACCAAGATGATAGTAAGTACCTAGTGGAGGACTTACTATTATAGGATTAAATCTGCAGTGATACTGGGTATGGGCCTCAGAGAACATTAATTGCTAGAGAAATTGTTTGTGATAAACAAGAAAGCTACTTATTAGGCAAAAAGTCACTAAGGCAAATGATGAATGCATTAGTTTCAAAATATTTGATTGGTAAAATTTGACACATATATATATGTTGGTGGTGGTTATTTCAGAGGACTGCAGGGTTCGCAATGTATGTTACAGTAGTAATAAACGAAAAACCTCTGAGCTTTATGTTGTTCCTTGCAACCAATCTTGTTCATAAACCACTTCTTTGCTGTTGTCAGGGGTATGCGTTTTACCTAATACTGCTTCCAGAAGTCCTTGTGTTCTTTCACGGCAATCCTTCTCTTTTGGCAATTGCCAAAATTCCCAGTTTATAAAGAGATTTGCTCATACCTGTTGTAGGTGGTTGCTGCCTTCCTTTTTCAGGATAGTAGGGTCATACAATTCTGGATTCTAAAGTCTAATGCCACCTCTAGAGAGTCATACTTGCCAGAATAAAACTTTTTATACCTTTTCCTCCATGGACCCACTGCTGCTTCAGGGTGTCTTATTGTCTGGAAGAGAGAGATTTGTATCATATTGTCACTGATGGAGCACATACTGCTGCTTTATATTAGAAAGGATAATCAGTTTAGCTTGAACATTACTGTTCTGTGTTCTACACATAACATAAATTTGCCACCTACTCTTAGCTGAGTGGTCAGAATACTTTTCTGGCTTTTCAAAAGTTCAGATTCCTGTATTTACACACAAGTTTGTGGAACAATTATTGTGTTGTATGTTGGCAGTCATTCAAAAATACTGTTAATTTATCTGTCTATGAAAAAGGGATGGTCCAGCCATGGCTTTTATTCTGTAAATGTCTTTCTCTTGCCAAGCACATGATTTATGAATGGCTTAATGACAGTCTAGGTCTTATGGGTTTTGGTCATACAAGGATTTTGATATGTCTCATAAGGTCATGCAATTGGTCAGTCTGGTGTATAGAGACAGATGTTGATTATATCTATAAGCTGCAATTAATTAATTTATCAACAGTGAATTGAAGGTCTTTCTTTTTTCTTAAAGAACAATAACCAAAAATTTAGAATTCAAAAATACATTTTCTTTCAAAACTCACAAGCATTAAAAGAACACTGATATTTGAGAATGCAGAGCACATCTACACATAATTTTAGCAACATTAAAGTGCAGCACGCTCTGAATGAAGTGACTAATGATTTATTCATCATTTAATTTAACCTTCTGTAACATTATTCTGATTTAGCTTGCTTGAACAAGAGTATGTCTTAAAAATAAGAATTAAATCTTGATTAATATTTCTAATGATAGCAAATTCATGGAAACTTAGTATGTTGCTTAGATAATAACTACTTTTGTTAACAATGGCCCCTCATTTGTAGTCTGACTTGGAGCAGGTTTAGTTTCCATCATGGGCTTCTGTACGTTATGCCATTAGCTTTTGTAATGCTGTTCCCTTTTTCTTTAGATATTTATCTGCTGGAGTCCTTTAACACTTTTAGCCTATTTAGTTCACAAAGAATAACTAAATTCCTCTTCTTCTTCACTAGAGGGCATGTTTTTCAATGCTTTATTCATTTTGACATTTCTCTATCATTCTGTCCAACTTCTCATCCCACTTGAAGAATGGTTATGAGATTCAGATGACACAGAGGTAATTTAACTTCCTTACTCTCTTTGAGTTCCCTGGCTTTTTATAAAGTTCATTGTCTTTATTAGATGTAGCTTCCAGCTGGAAGCTCAAACTGGGCTAATTTTTCTCCATAATTTCCAAGTCCTCTTCATAACTGTTACTGTTTCCATCTTGTGTATATGCTTAATGTTCTTGGTTTTAAACTTATGTCTGTATTTTTTTATAATGATACTAGTGAGTTATTTAGATTGCTTACATTATCAATCTGCTTTTTGCACTATTTCCCGCATGCTATCATGACATCTGAATCATGATTTCTGTTGTTCCGTGTCATAATTAGAAAAATTTCTACTGTAAGGAAGTAAGCTGTATGGCCTTTCTATAGAAACACTTCAGTTCATTTCAGTTGAGTTCATTACCCTTTTGCCATTACATACAGAATGTGTCATTGAAAATATTTTACTTCAGTTAATCTGTTGCACGTTTTTACAAAATCAAATGTCTTGTAGAAGTCTGCTTTATCAAAACCATTACTTTTATCAACTAAACTTATAATGGCACTTAAAAAGACATCAAGATAATTTGATAGGATTTTTTTTGAATTACAGTTGATGTGTATTATTATGTTACAGACTTTTAAACTTGCGTTAATCGAGGTTTGTGTTAGCTGTTTTTTTATAGAACCCAAAGTAGGTGTCAGGCTGACAGATCATTTAATGCTTTAAACTATGGTCTTGCAATCAGTTTTGGTTTTCATCCTAGTTTTTTGAAAATTCTTTAGCTTTACTGAGATCAGAGTTAATATTCCAGACAGCAATAATATTTTTGACCAATCCTTTTAGTGCTTTTTAATGTAAAGTATTCATGTTCAGGTACTTTAAAAGATGTTAACATTGTTGGGCAGTATATTTCTATTCTCAGAGCAAGCTAACAAAATATCCCTCCTCTACAATACTAGTGAGGTAATGTGTTAGCTTTCTTTCTTACTCTCTTTAGTTTTTGTGAAGATTAGCCTCAGTGCAATCTGAAATTTCATATGTGGGGATAGGGAAAAATAGAGCTAATAAAAAATAAGGCTTAAAAGGTGTTTGAGAAAAGGTGTAATAAAAATAAAGACCAAGACAGTCTAAGGAACAAAGCAAAGCATTTTGGCATCCAGAATATCGTAGAATGAGCGGAGTTTTACAGGAAAGTGAATTGCCGCAGTTGTAACAACTTTTTTCTGCAACAATCAAAGTGATCAGCTGCAGAATAGTGTGCAGCCACATGAAATGATGGCAATATAACTGACTTGTTCTGATTGCAAACTTCAGACACCACACGGGGACTTGTGTCCCTGTGAATTGCCACAGTTGTAACAACTTCAGTTTTTCTGCAACAATCAAAGTGATCAGCTGCAGAATAGTGTGCAGCCACATGAAATGATGGCAATATAACTGACTTGTTCTGATTGCAAACTTCAGACACCACACGGGGACTTGTGTCCCTGCGCTGCTGTGGTACTTTTCAAGCATATATAAAAACACTATACTATTACATGTTGTCATACTAAGGCATTATTTAATAAGAAACATGGTGTTTATTGTTTGTTCTCCATATATATGCAGCAGTTTATTTCTGCCACTTTTATTCCTCAGTGCTGTAATCAATGCTTTGTAGTTGAGAATATTGCTCTTTTAAGTTTCAGCTCTATTGTTTCAGGCTGTTTTGTGACTCAAGCAAATGCCACTCAATCAGACTGTGAAGTCTGAAAGTATTTTTCTATTTGGTAATAAGATAAAAATACAGGATAACTTTTTCCCCCAATAGTTACCACTTTCATAAAAATGGCAGGTACTGCAACTATGTAAATTCACTCCTAATAATTGATAGATCAGTTTTATTTTAGATGTGTCAAATCTGTTTCCTTTTCTTGAATGATTCTTTGTGAATAGACTGATTAGCTCTCTCGTATATTTTCATTAAAAATAATTATATCAACATCTGTTTTGCGGAACATAACAATATTTTCTAAGTTACTATGAACTATATTTTGTTCATTCTCTTCCTTTCTGTTATTTGAAAAAGATATTTCATAGCACAACATTTAACTTCAAAAATAAGTGCCTTTTAAATGTCTTTTATTTTTCGCAAGATAGTACTTGGGAGTATGTCAGGTATATCCCTTGAAACTGACTGAATACATACCCCTGGTGAAGACACAACATATAAGTAAAATCACTACCATTTACTGGGCTGGTAAAGTAGTCTACCCTGTAACTTGTATTCTGAAGACTCATATGAATCAATTACAATTAAAAAAAAAAATAAAAGGCAAAGTTCAATAATGAGTTGTACTCCTAACACTGAGTAAAAGATAAATAAGATCTGTTTTAAAGGAACCTTGTACACATTTCATTTTAGTAAGTTCTTGTTAATTTTAAGGAATAGCTTATGCTAGGTTCTGATAAATTTTATTATGCAATCTCTTCTTTGCTTATATTTTTGGATTGAAAGTAACGTTCATGAAAAGTCAGAATCTCAGAGAATGATGCGATATATTCCATGAGATGAACACAGGAATGACCACTGTCATTGTGCTTTCATGCTTCCTTTCACTATTATTCTTCCATATCCATATTTTAGTATTGCTACAAACAATTTTGCATTTACTGTTTCTAGCATTGTTTAAATACAGAGTGAGACAGGTCGCCTCCTTTCTCCAGGTGCTATATTCCAATAGCAATACAGACAAGTGGTTGGTCAGTGAATTCTGATTGTGCAGCGATCAGCCCTTGCTTGCTAGTGCATTTGAAAGGCTGTGTTGGGTCCTCTTCCACACATGTATTTGCAGTATGGTGAATTGCTCACAAGTCCATAAAACAGCATTCCACCAGGAAAAGTAGTCTGGGATTAGCTGATTAGAGCTATAATTTCATTTTATGAGAGGCAATTTTCCATTTTCCCTCCACTGTGACCCAGGCAGCGTGGAACTGGGGCAGACAGCTGCCCCTTTCTGCAGCATTCACCCAGCTTTCCAGGCCACTAGCCCCAGGCGTGGGGATGGAGATGCTCAGCCAGCTCTCACCCTGCTCTTGGGGCGGGTCACAGCCAGGGCACAACCAAGGTCTGGAAAGTGCTGACTATTCTGTCGGATGGAGTCACAGTGGACCTAATAAAAGACAAAACTCAAAGTCTAAAGAGGACAAATGCATGTTTTATTGCTTTTTCTTTTCGGTTACTCAGCTCCAACACACTTTTAAATATGATTCTCTGAATAATATTGTTCCACCTACAAAACTGGTGTGTTTTTACTGTCTCCTATTTGTTCTTTCAGGATTTGTGGATTTAACACTCCATGATCAGGTCCATCTACTGGAATGTGCCTGGTTAGAGATACTGATGATTGGCTTAGTCTGGCGCTCCATGGAACACCCAGGAAAGCTTTTATTTGCACCTAACCTACTACTGGACAGGTCAGTCTGCATGTTGCTGTGAATTACTTAATGTATTTCTACTGCCATCAGATTAATTTTTAGCTCATAGTCATCTCACTGATACTACAGTTTAACAGTGAGCCATAAGTTAGGCAGGGTTATAGTAGGTGGGACTGGAAAAGAAACACTATAAAACTAGAAATGGTGGTAATTTATTAGACAAGTAACACATCTGAACATCAGAAAATTTCTCTTATCTGTTGCGAAACTGAATTAATCTAAAATTACATCCTGAACTCTAATCACTTTAATTTGGAAAATTATTTCTGTTTACCTAAAATCCTCATAGTTAAGTCTTAGTTAGAATTGGTGTATCCAAGCAGCCAGACAAAATTTTGGATCAAAATCCTGCTAGAGTCTCAACTGCTATCTTATTTACTTGCAGAGTATGCATTAAGGGTTTGGGTTTTTTTCTTGGTAAAACTGGAGTCAAACATGTAAAACATACACCTTCTTTCTACCATAAGCCTTTTTTAGCTAGTCTTCCCAATATGCTGTAGGTGTTTCTAAGTGAGAGACAAAACCATGCATCTCTGCCATACAACGATATCCTGGATTTCAGCAGGCAGTCTTCACAAATAAAGGCAGCAAGATTGATAGATTTTTAACACATAATCCAGTTATCTTAATGCCAACTCAAGTTCTTTTTCCAGTCATGAAAAATTTCACCCTTGGGCAAGTGTTAAAAGAGAATAACTGGTGAGCAGGAGTTTTGGCAAATGACTGTTGCAAATATAGAAAAAAGTTAGTTAGGATAGAGTCATCCTAAATATTGGTAGTCCTCTTTGGTTGAAGACTGCTGCCCTCGTAGCAGAGTTGGCAGGAGAGAGCTTGTGTGTGCACACTGGTCACTTCAGCGCAGAGTTTGGTGTCTTGGTGTAAACTGAAGGTGGAGGAAGAGCTGACATGAGGAGAGAGAGCATGTGGTGAAGCAGCTAAGTAAGAGCTTGGTTTTCTAATGGGACAAACCAGATGTTTCCTGTCTGGAGGGTTTCCAAGAAACTAAACCTTAAAAATGTCATTAGACCAGGGCTGAAAATTGTCAGGCCTGACAATGGACTGCTTATAATTTTGAAGAAAATGTAGTGTTTCTTCAGGAATAAGAAAGTCATATTTTATTATCTTTTTAAAGGATTTGTTGTGTTCAACTATCATACTGATAAGAGGTTACTTAAAGGTTTGAAACATAATTGTAAGGAAACTCATGTTAGAAATAGCTGAATTGCTGACCGAGGAGGATGACTTCTCACCTGAATCATCCTCAGTGTCAGCAAAATGGGAAAGGCAATGCTGAGTTTTAAAAAGGCGGGTGGAACTTCTGCCCAGTAAGCCTGGTGGCCATTATAAGGGAGCTGATGAGATACCGTCTAAAGAAGAGATTTGGCTGAGGTGTGAAGAAACATGACATAGTGGTAAAGAGTCACCATGCATTTTGTAAGGCGAAGCCAAGCTTCATGAATACATTGGAGTTCTTTGAAGAAATTAACAAGCAAGTGGATGATGGAGATGTTGTCTGATTTCCAAAAAGTATTTAACAAGATCCAAATTTTATGTAGACAAATGTGAACTGACACATATAGGAGACGAATAATCCTAACCTTCATAAACTGCATTCTGAGCTGACCCTTAGATCTCCACTGTTAACAGTTGTCAGTTCTACGGAAACAGCAGTTCTTTGCTCCCCAGCAGTCGAAAAGTAAATATCTTGCAGTCTCCCCCCCTGGAATTGTTACAACAGGAAAAAGAAATAGTACACAACATTGTTATTCCACTGTTTAAATCTGTGCTGCATCTGTGCTTGGAAACCTGTGCCTTTCTGATTTTCTCTATCTTAACAGGAATATTGAAAAAAACAGGAAAGGTTCCCAGACAGGTTTCATAGGCAATCAAAGAGAGAGATGAGCTTTGGTACAAAGAATAACTAAACAGACTAACTTCTCCGCCTGTGATGCTCAGTAGAAGAAGGGAAATAAAATAGAGATGATAGGAACTGCATAAAGTCATGAACACATTGAGAAGATGTATGATAATCCACAAGTTATTATATCTTCCAATCTAGCACTAGAGGTAATCACTTAAAATCAGCGGATCCAAATGTCTATACACTTAGCCCAGAGCTAAATGTACTTCTGATACGAGCCAGTATGCCTGTTCTCATGTTATGTTCTAATGTTATTTTCTTATCATGATTGTAAAAAATGTCTGGCAGCAAAAAAAAAACAGTCTAGGGACTTATAAAATTTCAGTTAAATGTAGTTATCATTTCCATGTTTCTACCAGGATATTTCCTTCTTTCTATGGAGAAATCTAGTCTGCTGTTCAGTATTTTTCTATTTGGAAATTCTTGTTCACTTCCTCTTCTTCCTTTTAAAGAAACTGAAGAATTTTCCTTTTACTGACTTTCACATTAAGCAATGGCAGGAGGCCATAGATCTCTTAAAAATGCAGCTAGCCCAAACAACATAAAGACTTACAGAATTCACCTATAACTGGGCAGCTGAATAATTTACTGCCTTCACGGCTTTGATCTGAAAGTTTCTCACCACATCTGAAAAGAACAGGGCTCTTCAATGTTTTGATAGACAGATTAGATACAATAGAAGAGCATCAGGATGAAATCAGAGTATGTTTTGCTAGTCCCTCACCTTGTGAAATGTTCCAAATGCCTGACGACATCACAGTTGTCTATCACTTGAGTAAATGCAGAAATTTTTATTTTTTTTTGCACTCTGTAATTGTAGGTGCCTTAATAACAATCGCCTTATTAGAAAAATGGAAGCAAAGGGGTCACAGATACTTGATTCAGAATGCTTCATTAGTGACCTGCTTCTCTTATTTATTTCAAAGGGAAAAAGCCCATAGGCAACAAGCATATCCAAATTTGCACTTCAAAATAAATTTGAAAAACAATTGTGCATTTCTTTTTCATCCCATCTTTAATAGCAACAGATTCTGTGCTGGAAACCCAACTCAAACAATCATTCTGTCATCAGGCTACTTACCTGAGAGATCTGAATGGATCAACTTGTAGAGAGTTGAGGAATCTCTTGAAATAATTAAATTTCTTTTTCATTTTTCACTTTATTGTTGGATTTAGAGATGTATTATCATATTGTAGACCCCAGACAATGAAAAAAATATTACAAGAGACAGAATTATACATCTTAAAACAATGCAAAGGGAATAATTTCTGTTTGTTATAAATCAGTCTTTATTGTGCCTTGAAGCAAAATTCAAAGACTACTCAATATTGTAATTCAAACAACCTAAGCATAAATCAGGAGGACCCTTCCAGAGTTTGGGGAGGTGCTGGGTAATGCTCAAAGTTATGAACTCTAAAAAAAAAAAAAAAAAAAAAAGTAAAACCCCTCTCATTGTGATCTTTCCAGTTTTCAGCTGTTAGAAAAAGAGGTTTCCTGGATGGGTTTGTAGGCACAGAACAGAAGTTTTCAGAAAGAGTGAAATAATTTCTGGACTCAGATAGCCCCTACACAAGTTCTAAGACTGCTTGTTCATCCAGTCACTCTGACCTTGGAAGCTCAGTCCCCAGTTCTAGGTCATGTTGAATTGTGATGCTGATCTTTCCAAAATGAAACTTTCTTTGCATTTCTGATATGAAGAGAATTTTGAAATATTTTTGGCTTTAAGGTGATTCAGACTGAATGTAAATTAAAATGAAAAAAGCTTTTCTGCCAACAAATATAATGTTTTCCAGCCACTTATTTTAACTTTATTGTTCCCAAATGGAGAGCCTTCATAATAATTAAGTGTCATCAAATGCAACAAAAAAAATTTCATTTTTTTAGAATTATTATAGCAGCATTTGAGAGATTTTTCCTATCTGATATATTTGTGGATCCATTTTACATCATCTTTTGCCAAGAAAAAATAATTAAAAAGGCACCTAGCAGTTAATTGTCTATAGATTTCAAATCTGATTTGCCACTGCTGAAATGCATAGTGTACTCTTACTTTATCATCTGCCTAGGTATATGATCCTCTGTTGATCTAGTCAAGAAAGACACTTAGTCATGACTACATGGCCCTAAGGGCAAGGGTCAAGGGCATGGGAGCCCAGGTGGTCAATCCACTGGGGTGGCTGAGGAGAAAGGTTTTGAGGAACAGTAGACAGATCCCGCAGGTCAACAACTGGTTGCATAGCTGGTGTCAACAACAGGGATTCAACTTTTATGATCATGAGACCTGCTCTAAGGATTGAGGATGGCTAGGAAGAGATGGGCTCCACCTCATCAAGTGAGGCAAAAACATAATTTCCACAGGTTAGCTGACCTTGTAAGGAGCTTTGAACCAGGAATGACAGGGGAGGGACATGATGGCTCACAATCAAGTGAGGAAGGTGGTAGACTGGGCTGGCAAAAAAAAGGTTCAGGGTGATGTGGAAAAGAGAGATGTAATCAACAAAAAAGAGCAGTAGGAGGCCCCCATAAATGTGTATATATTTACACAAATGCATATATATTACACAAATACAGAAGTGCCTACAGGACGGCATGATGGGGGGAGCTCCACACATTTTCTGGGAAATCAGCACAAGTGGGTGCTCTCTGAGCCAGCAATGCTCCCTCGTGGCAAAGAAAGCCAATAACTTCCTGGGCTGCATTAGGAAAAGCATTACCATCAGGCAGAGGCAGGTGATTCTTCCTCACTGCTCAGCCTTGCTGAGACAAATCGGGAGTGCTGTGTTCAGTTCTGAGCTCCCTTGTACAAGATAGACATGTACATACTGGAGTGGGTCCAGTGAAGGGCCACAAAGATGATTAATAGACTGGAGCATCTCTCATACAAGGAGAAGCTGAGAGGACTTGGGTCTGATCAATGTGTATAAATATCGGGGGAGTTGGAATTAAAGAAGACAGAACAAGATTATCCTCAGTCACAAGACAAGAGGTTGTGGAGTCTCCATCCTTGGAGATACTGAAAACCCAACAAGATATGGTCCTGAGCAACCTGCAGTAGGTGGCCCTACTCTGAGCAGGGCCAATGAACTAGATGATCTCCAGACAGCCTTCTTAACTTCAGCAATTCTGGTATTCTGTGACTAACTGTAGGTGAAAACCACTTTAAATCAGTTTATTTTTTAATTTATTAATTTGCCGCTCCATATTTATTGCAAATATTTATCAATGACGAATTTTAAATCTTGGACTTGGTTTAAAACTTGTGAATACACTTAGCCAGTAATTGATCCAAACTTCTGTTTTGATAAGCTTGTATCAAAAAAGAAACAAAAGGCCGATAGTACTGCACTCCAGGAACAGCAGGATGTAACACCACCCATCAACCGTAGTCTATAAAGTCCTCCAGGGTGTGCCATTTGAAAGACAGTGTTTAGGGAGAAATGGGCTGAATAAAGGTGCTGCTACCTCTGAATTACTTTGCTACCATCTTTAGTAATAAGGCTCATGAACAAGTCAATTTAAAAAAAAACCAAAAACCCCACTGAAAACACAACAGAACCACTACAGAACAAGTCTTGTGTCTTTAATTTCCCTCTTTCTGAAGCTATCAGCTACATGCCCATCTACCACTTACTCCTCAATTTGTGTGATACCTAATTGTTGTGATCAAAACAGCCATTTTTTTAAAGTAAAGTGTTATTTAGCCTCATGAGTACTGACACAGACAATAAATAAACTGGGCATTTCTCTTCATCAGCAGGCCTTGCATGTGATACTGTGGTTTAGTTTATTCATGGTAGTTCCTGCTTTTCTCTTTGTCTCCTGTTCTTTGGAGATTGCTGTTTTGTTCTAGATCTTTGGGGGCTAATTTTTTTTCAGATTTTTTTTTCCCTGCTTACTTTTCCCTTAAACTTTTCCATGATCTCCAGATGTGGAAGACAATCTGAAGTAAATTTCACTGCTGATAACAATTTTGTCATCTTTCAATTATTGATAAAGCACAGCATTGTAGAAAAGGGAGAATCCTCAGTTAGTTAAGTATGTCGCCAATACCGATCTGGCAGTATTTAAAGCCTCTCAATGGATGTTCTTGATTTGGTCTTAAAACTTTGGAGACAGAGATTTTCTGGCACCCTGCTTACTTAAGCTGTTTTAGTGCACTACTTTACATAGGAGTAGAAAGTGTTTGTTAATGTATATTAATAGAACTAATGTGTATAGACTACATTAACGTATATACAAATCATCTCTTGTCCTGAAGACAGGCAGCACCTATACATAAAGCCTGCAATAATATTCTAACGGATAGAACATAAAAAAAAGTTAAAATATTTTGACCATTTTTAGTGCTTCAGAAATAGCACAGGGTATCAAGGTTCTGCTATTTTATCTATTTGCAATGTTCCTGAATTTCCTCTCTTATTTGGTTTTATTTTAACATCTCTCATTTGGTGTATGAATTAGCTACTTCTTTTTGTTCAGAGCTAGCTCAAGAAGCAACAAAAAGAGGCATCAGAAAAGATTAGCGAACCTCAGAGGAGGTTAGGCTGGTAATTTCGTCAGTACTGGAAGAGGTAGGAATTGCTTATTTGAGCCTCAGGCTCAATCCTAGTGGTTGTTTTGTTGCTATAAAAGAGAGAGACCTGTGCTAGGTGAAAACTGCTGCTGTGTGTGGGCAACCACTTTTTTCAACCTGTTTTGGGGAAGTGATGATGCCAACAAGACTAAATCAAAAGGCAGGTTATGTGAAAAGGTATAAACATAACCATCCAGCTCAGTGGAGGAAAAGAGAGCCTTGCTCTTAGGGATCACTTCTGCTTCTGCCTTTTCTCCTCCCTCAACATTATGTTTGGAACTGATATTTCAGTTTTATTTCTTATTTGACAAATGTCTGTTTCAAGAAACTCTGGAAGGGAAAAAAATAAAACCTTGATTCGATGATGAATTATGCTAATTCCAGTCCAATACTTCTCCAATTGCCCAACTGTGAGTGATTCTCAGACTGTGATTCATGCATTGACATGAATGGTACATATTTTTGAGTAAGTAGCCAAAAAAATAGTGTTTGCTTAAACAATAAGAAATAATTACTGCAGTAGTGTTGTAAATCAACTAAAAAAGATTTTAGTGAACTACCCCCCCTTTTTTTAAAAAGAATTAAAAAAAAAAAAAAAAAAGAAAGCAAAATTATTACAAAGGTAACTTTCTGAAAAATGTACATGCTCTCACTTGAGGTTTCCTCCCTTTGAATTTGTGTCCTTGCCTCTGGACAAATAGACATTTTCCCTTGCCTATGCCACGACAGAAGAAGTTAATGAATTAGAAATAAATCCTTACCAAATATTATAGAAGTATGAGAATGAGATGTAAGGAGGCTAAAATGCCAAGAAGATATGCATTGAGAATGAATAGACTACAGTGAATAGAAAGGATTGTACTCCTTCCAAACCTTTCTCCAAAATTCAATCCAAGCTTAAGCTGATTTTGTAGTATGAGCAGCTTGGATTAACTTTTAAACTTTATTTTTTATTCTCTGTTTTATATTCTGTGCCAGATTTGTGCATAAACTGAAGCCAAAGGACTCTAATATGGTGATGGGCTTTTTTTTACCACTGCGTTAGTGCATCAAACCTTATTTGTATGATTTAAATATTGCTTTTATTCTTTATTCAGGTGCTGGCTGCAAGTCTAGATTCTTGGTTGAAAAGCTCAACACCAGTAATAAATCCTTGCTTCTAATAGTACCCTCTGAAACTAAACTCTTTCAGGAACTTCTCCAACAACTTTAGAAACAAAAATTTTGGTTGCAGATAATTTTTGTCCAACCTGCTGCTTGAAGCAAGACCATTTCCAACATCAGCTTAGGCCATCTGTGACTTTGTCTAGCTTTCTTGAAAGTCTCTAAGGATGCATAACACACAGCCTCCCTGGATACCTGTTTCAGGGTTGCACCACCCTCCTACAAACCTTCCAAGTTGCAGCTTACAGCAGTTAGTTGCCTTTTGATTTAACATTCACTGCTCCTAAGACCTTGGTTACACCCTGTTTGTAATGCCCTTTCAAACAGCTGTAGACTGCAGTTTTTGTCTGTCCCCTTCATCCTTCTCACCGGACAGAACAGATCCAATCACTCAACTTCTCCTTGTAGGCTACCTGCTGCATGCCTCTGATCATCCAACAGGCGAGATCCAGCATCCTTCTTGAGCTGAGGGCCCTGAGACTGGATGCAGGTACAGACTCAGCAGGACTAAGTAGAAGAGGGGGGAAAAAATTCTCTTGTTCTTCTGGCAACATTCTTCCTAACATAGTTAGCATGCAATTTGCCTTATCCACAAAGAGAGCATGTTGTTGGCTTGTATTTTATTTTATTTCCATTTTCAAGGAAGGCTGTTACTCAGTCCAGTGTTTTTCCAAACTTGTACTGCTGCATGGGCTTATTTGACCTTGGGTGAAGAATTTTGTATTTCTCCTCCTTAAACTTTGTGAGGTTTCTGTTGGTTCACTCCTCCAGGGTTCCTTCAGCACTAAGGTTGTGCTATGTAGTGTATCAAACTCCCTCCAGTCCCAATTTAGTATCATCCACAAATTTGAAGATGAACTTTTTCCATCATCCAGATTATTGACAAAGACATGAAACAGCATTGGCTCCAGGTTCAGCCTCTGGAGTACTTATTACCTACCACAAACTAGGTTTTGAGCCATTACTGCTACCCTTTGGGGCTGGTGATCAAGTCTATTTTCAACCCATGCATCTGTCTGTCTGCTCAGCCTGTATGTACCTGGCTTACAGACAAGAATGCTGTAAACAAAAAGCCTTACTACAGTTGGAGTATATTGCACCCACCACCTTCCCTTTGATCATTTAACCAATCTTTTCATCATAAAAGTCAATCAGGTTGGTCAACCATAATCTGGTTTCCTGGATCCTCCTTGATTTTGTTGAAGTTGTTTTAGTCTTCTTCTATTTGGTAGGGACCTTTTTCAATAGCCGTGATTTTTCCTAAGTGATAGTGGCCTAATGAATACCTTGACCAACTATTTCAGCACCCTGAATTGAAACACCTTTGGCTTCAGAGATTGGAGTTACTCTTCAGAGCAATTATTAATTCTCTGAGTAATTCCCTAACCTGTCAATACGCTTCTGTTGGCTTTGCCAGTGAAAACTGACACACACAAAAAAAGAAAAGCTGTTGAGTGTTTTAATCTGTTCCACGTAGACAGTCACTAGATTTTTCTCTCCCATTCATCAACTGTTTGTTCTCACTGAAATTCCATTTTTTGCTACCATACTTGTAAAATCTCTTCTTATCCTCTGTGTCCCTCACTAGTTTTTACTCAACATTAAGTGTCAGCACTCCTCCTTTTCTGTCAGTTTTTATTTTTATTTCCTATATGTTCTTTTGCCTTTTAGCTCATTAAGGAGCTTCTTGTTTAGCCAAGTATTTTCTGTTGAAATACTTGGTCTTCCTCTACTATGGGACAGGCCTGTTCCTGAGCTCTCCAATAAGTTTTCCTTAAAATATTGTTTAGCTCCCTTGATACTTTTCCCCATCATGTCTCAAGAATATTCTGCCTAGCAATTCCCTAAATAAACTCTAGTCTGTTATTCTGAAAATCAGAGTCATAGTTCTGTTGTTTGCATTCCCAGCTTACCTCTGGATCCTGAGCTCGATCACGTCATGGTTGCTGCAGCCAAATCTCTGTGGCCACATTCACCAGCAATTTCTCATTGCTTGTGAGGAATGGGTCAATAGAGGATTGCCCTTGCTTGGCCACTCTGCTGTTTGTGGGATAAGGATAATTTTCAAATCTGTTCCTTACTTTGTCCTCCAGGAAAGTTATCTAGGCCTTCCTAAATAGGCCTTCCTATCAACTGGACGTACAGCTTTAAAGATGTGATAATACTATCAGCTTATGTTAGAAAGTTAGAAGGCATTTCAGGAGAACTGGAGATTCTTTTTTCAGATAGTTTTTGTTGGTTAACAAAGAAAGTTAGTGTTGTAGCCTAGATAATAAATAAAATGTTTGATTAGAAGCCCATGTTTCAAAGATACTAAGCTCCTGTAGTTCCCACTGATTTCAGTGGAGCTGGATCTGCTGCCTTACTCTGAAAATAAAGCAGAAATTTCAGTTGTTGCTTGCACACACGAATCCCTAAAGCCAGGTATCCAACTTCATCTAATTCTACCCAAAGAGATACCATTCTTTTTTCTTATGGAGTAGCCTCATATTTCACACACAGCAGGTAACAAAGCAAATGAGATTAGAAAGTATTTAGAATCTCTTAAATTTACATATTTTTTTTTCATCTACCATATGAGTTCAGTTGGTGGGAAATAGACGCACATGGAGATTTAGACACATGGACTTGTGTTGCAGGACTAGAGATTTTTGTCCATAGGTTATATCTGTCAGCAAGCCATTCTTTTTCGGAATATTGATCATGTAAACTACAGTCCATTGAACTATTTTTTGTAAAAAGTACCTGGGAATAATTTTTATTTGCTCTCAAAATCCCTTTTCCATCTTATGAGTAGCCACAAGGCACTTTAAAAGGTCAACTTTTACAAATAACTTCCTGTTTCTTTTTAAATTGTGGTCTTAGCTATACAATTTTTGCTGTTTATTCAGACTGTGTAATATTTTGAATTGTTTTGAATATTGTCTGGCAGTAGTTCAATGGGTTTTAGGAAGCAAGTAAATGTCTTAGCCAGACATGAAGATGTGGGGTACTTTAAAATGTGGGTCATTTGCCACAAGATCCACTGAAACTTTTCCTTTCTGCGTAATCCTGAAATTCTAAATTATTAAACTAACTTTTATTAGGGGCATTATTTAGGTCAATGTAAAGCTATTAAAGGCTTTTAGTCCTTTGAAACTGTGCTTACCTCTATATACGCAAAGTTAATCTGTCTCTAGTTACAGGCAAAACTATTAATTGCATCAGAAGCAGTGGAAATTGTCCCACTGTAAAAATTCATGTTCATTTTACTTCCATGGGATTTAAATCTTAGTACGCAAAACAGATTTTGAGGCAATATTGTCCTGCCTTGTTTTGAGTGCTTGATTTTTATTTTTATTTATTTTTATTTATTTTTTTTATTTGGCAGTGGTGTTATTTAATACTACTTTGACGTTTTTATTTTATTGATGCCCAAACAGAGGAAGAACATACTCAAATCCAACCAGTTCAGTTTTACTGCTTTATTCTGCCAAAGCAGGATTCATCAGGGCAGCAAGACAGTCATTGTTGATGAGCTCTCCTCATCCAACACTGAACAGTGAAAGCAATCATTGAAATCATTGAACAGCCCCCGTCTGAGCTCAGATTCAGCCTTCAGGCAAAAGAGACAGAACCGTGCATTTCAGCAAGGCCATGTTCAGATATAGCAGGCTGAGATCAGTCCTTTAGTTCAGCTCATTAGTCACGGCATTGTAAGACTTTGCAAAAGGTATCACACACGTTACATGGAACACAGCATCGAGGCTGGCTGCCTGCTGATCTTAAGGTTTAGATTTTTGTCTCCAACGCTTTACACTGCACTTGTTACCATACTCTATGGGAACCCAGTATGTGAAATTATCAATGTTGCAGGTCGTACCTGAAAGCTGTTATAGTTTAAACAATCATTTTGTCAGTTAAATGTTCAAGAGCTGGAAAAGTCCATAAAAGTTGCATTGCCAAGTGTTGTAGCTTGTGACCAGGTGCCTGCCAAGCAATGGAAGTCACAGTTCTGAGCTAAGTGCTAGTGAAATGTGTGGGGAGAATTGGTCCCTTCACAGGAGTGCTCAGCGTGCCGCTGCCTGGTAGTCTGTAGGGACCTGAGGTGTGAAGGAGCAACCAATCCTCCCTATTAAAACATGCCTTTCTACTATTTCCAGTCCCAAGGCTGGATCATTTCTTTCTCACAGAAAAGTCAGAGATCATGTGCTGTTGTAAGAGTGGTTGGAAAGCTTGCTCAGGACCACACATTTTCAAGTATTACTGTATTTTAACCAACATCTTACGGGCTGTTCTAAGGGAGTATCTCTCACTTTGTTTTCTTCATATTGTCCTGCTTTGTTTAAATATCACTGAAACCTGAAATAGGTCATAGACCCTGCTCTGGGATGAGGGAGATGCAGATTTATGTTCAAGCACCAAATTAAGCTGCAGGGGGATTTGAACTTGAAAGGAGACTGGTGCACAAGTGCTCACCTCTTTGACTCAGTTTTAGGTTTAAACGTGATCAAGAAGTGCAAAGAATTTTCTCAGGCTGTAGTCAAAAAGGAAGGTGATGGCTTTTTCTAAGGGTCTGGTGTGGGCTCAGACATTAACTACAGGGTCTCAACAGCACAGCTGTATGAGGACTGAGGCAGGAGTGTCTGTGCTGGTAATGGGCATTGCTTTTGTCACAATGAGATTAGGAAATGCTCTGTGTTCGCATTACAAATTACAGTGGAATATACATCTGATCATTTGAAACTTCTCTTGCATTTTCTATAGCAATGGTCTTCAAAATTGTGTTCATAAAAGCCGTATCTAAAAAGTAGTATATTTTTAATCAGCAGATCTGTTCACTCATTCAGTCTTACGTGTTAAAATTTAGCTCAGGAAGTCCTAATAAAAGTAGGTAGTTTTTGGTGAAAGGTAAAAATGTAAATGATTTAAAATTCCATGACCAGAAAATCATCAGGAAAAATTTTCATAAAAAATAAGTGCAATCTGCATTAATTCTTGAACTGCAGGTTGGGTGTGCAACACAAAAATTAGTGAGTAAGAATACCTACTATTGCAAGCAGAGGGAGGTGGTAAATTGCCATTTTCAATTAACTTTTGAAGATACCTCAGCAGCATAGGACTTCACCTTTGTTTAATGCTGTAATGTAAAAAGGGATCTGGTTTGTGCAATGAAGTGGTAACTTTAAACAGACTCAGTCATACAGACAAGATTTGGGACTTGTAAGTCCTTGAGCTCATGAATAAGCTTATTCTTTCAGGAGGCACTAAGCTGATACAAGAGAAAGGGGAGAAGTGTGTTGGAACATTTCAGGTTGCAAGGACAGGTAGAAACAAGTATTAACATTATGGAGGGAGAAGTGCAAAGAAGTGGGGCTACTTCAATTAAAAGAAAAAGAAAAGAGGAAACTAATACAAGCAGAACACACACACACACAAATCAAAATGTAGTTTTAAATTAAGCTTTTCCTCTATGTAAAGGCTTGGTTGTGTCAATCTCATCTGTTCCACCACAGTAATGCCTCTTGGTGATGAGTTTATGAAAATACCTTTTTAAAAAAATATTGTATTTAATTATTTATTTAATGTGGGATACTGGGAGCTATGCTTTTTTTTAACCACACATACACCAAATGAGCACAGAGTAGGAAGTTGTGTGCTAGCTAGTGAACTGATGAAATAAAATTGGAGGGGAATGATGCAGGGGGATGAAAAGCTCATGCTGCCGCCAGGTTAAAGCTGTGAATATCTCCCACTTGATGGTATTCACACAGGAATCAAGGGAAATGTGTAGAGGGCATGGTGGAAATCTTTGACATGCTGCTGGCTACTGCTGCTCGGTTTCGCATGATGAACCTTCAAGGGGAGGAATTTGTGTGCCTTAAGTCCATCATCCTGCTCAATTCTGGTAAGTGGTGTGCTTCGCTGTCACGCGGGTAATTGTGGTTGCTTCTGCATCTGGTTGAGTGCTGCTTGTTGTCGCTGATGATGTTTCCATTCTGAGAGAGCAGCAATCAAAAGGGAGCTGTCAACACAGAGGCAGGCAGAGTCACCAGGCAGGGAGGGAAGTGGGGAAACTTGTTCCGTGGTGTAGATGGGACCCAGCAAATTAACGCAGTAAGGAGCTGATACACTCTGTACAGCTGATGTGAAGGGCCATCAGAGCAATGTTTTGAACGAGGTGCTGGCAGTCTTAAAGCTCTGATTACAAGACACTGAAGTAGCTGGAGCCACACTTAGGGCATCCAAAGGCAACGCTTAGGTGTAAATCTACACTTTCCTTTTTTGGCGATGGCAAAGTAAAGGGAAATGTTAAAAATGTGGCTGAGATTATAGTGGTTTAGTTTAAATTAAAATACAGGCATCTAAAACTGATGTGATCACCTTCCACTTCCTTTATAGTTGATGAAATAAGTATTTTGGGGCTGTATATCTCATTCTGAAGGACACTTCAAAAATAGGTGACTCGATAACAAGTATAGATATAAATATATAAGGTTAGCTGACTTTAATTCTGCATGAGATGATTGAAACAAGCAAATTCAAGTTAGGGAATGTGACAGTAAATTTCTGTTGCACATCATAGGATCATTTTTCTGTTTGAAATGAGAAAGAAATTAAGACAATTTATTTTTAAATGCCGGTGTTCTCACAGAAATGATAGAGGTCTAAAATAATAATGTAGGCACCAAAATAAAAATTTTAGACTCAGTTCTCTGCTAAGTTCTTACCTAATGGCTAAAGATGCCAGAGTTTACCAGCCCTGAGGATTTACCCACTTATTCTCCCTGTTTCCCATTGGGTTCAAACTCATAGATGGTATCAACCTCTAGAAAAAACACATGTGGAGAGCTGTTATGTTCTTTTTATCTGGTAGTCTAACAGATGACTCGCCCAAGCTGCATGAATTACAAATCCAGTTAATTCCCACCAAAAGCTGACTGAAAACACAGCAGACATTGTTTTATTGATCAGGCACTTCTTCCTTTATGGAAACTTCAACCTTGTTGACTCAAAAAAAGAAAAAAAAAAAAGCAAAAGCTCAAGCAAAATTGTGGAACAAAATATAGAATATTTCATTTATGTTCTATGAGACATTGATGTGGTTATGTGGTTCAAATTTTGCTGTGATAGTCACCAATTACCAAAAAGTGACTTCTGAGGCAAGCACCTTGCATATTAGGAATGAAGGGCTATTATCTTGGATGCCCTAGTGTGGCAATTGTAATTACTATTTGACTTTTTATTTTCCTTTTATTGTCCTGATAATTATGATATATCCTAGAGTTAAATGTTCTTCCTGAAAGGTGATGTTGTTCCAGATTTTTAGCTATGTTCAAATGCAATTATCCTCTTAAATAAGTCTAGCATATGCAATTGATTTAAATAAATATTGAACTAGAATTAGAAAGAAAAAGAATCAGAAGTTTGAATAAAACACATTAGATGTTCATGTCTTGAACATGAAGACTTCAAGTCATGATGTTGAGAGTTTTTGTCCCACTGCTGTATTTAATATTGATCCAGAAAACTAAGTTTGTTATTTAGACATATCTCTGACAGACATCACCAGCTATCCTTCATAAGCACATCTCACTTTTGTTAATGGGATTTTTTGTTTCAAGATTCCCCTAAGGAAAAACTGTGAAAATAAAAATACAGCAAGTGAAGTCAGTGATAATCAGAGACAGATTTCCTTCTGTACCTAAGGGAGATGGGACAATGGGGTAAGGCTAGGAGATAAGACTTCATTCCTTCAAGGTTCATATTCAGCAAGTTTGAATCAGTGGTGTTCTGTGTGGTAGAGGGTCAGAGTTGATCTGATGATCAGATGAGTGATCTGATTTTGGATGTGGGTTTGTATTTTTTACATTAAATGAAGTTTATCTGCTCAGAAGGCTGGCTGAGAGTCTTGATGGTGATTAATCAGAGGGCATGGTTTGGGTTGAGCTGTTACAGGTTCATGAGGAAAGCAATTTATACCACTGTTGTGCAGAGAGCATCATGTATTACTCTGGCTGCATACTGCACTTATTGCAGTATATCTGAGTATTCTGTAAACTGAATGTGTATGTATATATGGCCACAGACTCTCTGTATTGCTTGTAATTGCCTTTATGTATAAGGTTAATTAATTTTACATTTCAGTTTTTTAATTCCTATAACCAACTTATAACTGTCTGAGGAGTTAACTCCTAGGTGGTGGGAATGCGGACACGAGTTTCTGAATGTCAGATCCCTTAGATGCCCAAATTAGGAGGCTAGACTGCATTACAGAGATAACCAAGGAGCATAATTTGGGGTATGTGTAATAGCTGTGTAAGTGTTGTTTGGCATAGATTCTCTAAAATGTCTTCTGGAGATGCTTTTCTTGACAGAATGTAGCCAGCCTCCTTAGGTAAAGTGTTGGACACACATGAAATATTATGTGCTCTGAAGCACGTGGTGTGCATGATGTACGAGGAGAAGCTGAGACAGCTGGGTTTGTTCAGCCTGGAAAAGGGAAAGCTGAGGGAGTGTCTAACTGCGGTCCCCAGAGTGCTGATGAACAGGTTATGGAGAAGCCAGGGCCAGACCCTTCTCAGAGGTGCAAGAGGAAAGGACAAGGTGCAATGGAGACAAACCACAGCAAGGGCAATTCTGACTAGATGAACAGAACAAAAAATCTTCCCAGTGAGAGGTCAGGCATTGCAACAGGTTGGCCAGAAAGATGGTAGGAGCTCTACCCTCAGAGATACTCAGAACTCAGCTGGACAAAGCTCCGGGCAGCTTGACCTAACCCTGAAGTTACCGCCATCTGAACAGGAAGTTGAACTATAAGACCTCCAGGCCTCTCTTAACCAGAATTTTTTTCTATGATTGCACATGTAAATATGCACAAATCTTCTACTAAGGAAACAGCAGAGAAAATCAGGATTTTTTGGCCCTTATATAATCTGTGTTATGTGTGCATATGATTAAACCAGCTGACCTCAAAATGATTTAAACAAGTGTACTAATTAAACAAACTGGACTAATTATGCTACATTTCATATTTAATAGCAATCTGCATTTGCATTCTAAAGCTTTGTGTGGATTTAATTCACTGAGTGTACACAAACATTATAAAATCCTTGGACATCTGTTAGTGTCCTCACATGAGGTAGTGCTGTTTATCGCTTTTGTTGCATATTTATTTTCTCTTTTTTTTTGCAGCATCTCTCAAGGTTGTTTAATATCTTTACACTCCTTTTCCATGTGGTCCTGGACAAAATGCAAGCAAATTTTTTTAGTTTCACTCAGTGTGTGTGGAAAAGATGGAAGGTTTTGTTTATAAAGCAAAATATACATTTATGATACTTCCAAATTTTTCCTGAGATATCAAGGCGACAGTGTGTCTGTAACAACAAGGACAGCATTGTCTCTAGCTAAAGAACAAACCAGAAGGTGCCTCTCTAAAGCTGCAGCAATAAATCTTTTGACGAAAAAGCAAAACTGTATTTTCAAAAACCACATTCAGCTCAATAATAAAGGGCTGTTTCTTAACACTGGAAAATAATTATTAGGAACACGAAAGGGCAACACAATGTCAGATGGTTTACTTGTGAGTGTATCTGAAAAGAGGAGTGGTGCTATGTGGCAAAGCAGCAGGCTTTCATTTTGGAGATGGAGATGTAGGTCATGTCTGCCTTAGCAGCTGATTTACCTAATTAGCTAGCTGGTTAGTCCATAGAGATGGAAAGATTTAGCCGATTTTATGTATCCTGTAGACCTCCTGATACATTATTCCACATGACTGTTTGTTATTATTTTCTCCTGATTTTTCCAGCTCCTGTTAAATTGTGCTTTTTATTTATTACTGTATCTGGAGGGCTGGAGGATTGCATGAGTGCGTGGTACAGAGCTGAATTTGCTCGTCGCTCAGCATGGCTTCTTACAGATAGAGAGCAAGGGGGCTTGGTGGAAGGGGAAGAAGAGCCTTGGGTATGGTTTTGAGAGTCTGAACTCTAAATGTAAAGATGTTTTAAACTGGGGTTTATTGTGACAGAAAAGATGTAGATGGCTTTCTCCTCTGTAGTGATATTAAAAAATATTTCACTATATATAGTGACATATATAAAGCTAAATCACTATATGCCAACAGCTGGCATGGTAGCATTGTAGTCCCCGAGGGAGCCTGTTCTGTGCATAGCTTTGTGTTACGGGCACGGACTGGTAGGCTTTACTTGCTTGCAGTGCGGTGCTTTCTCTTTTCTCACTCCTATTATGTTTTACAACACAGACCTACAGAGAGAGCTGGAAAACAAGCCAGTACCTATTCAATTTAGGCTTGCTTTCAGCTTCAGAGCTTGCAAAGACCTCTGAGACTGTTAAATTTCACTTTGACAAGACAATTTTGTGCGCTCTTGTTCCAAAACTCTGCTTGTGTGTGTATGTGTGTGATGGATAGCTGGCATTTCTTTTGGGGAAATTTCTGGTCATTGGCCTGGGGCAGGAGCAATCACCAGGAGGGCAGAAAGGAAAACCAAACGTCATTTTTCTTGGCAGTTATTGACTGGTGATTGCCTGAAGTCTACATTTTTGGGGGAGTGCTTTTTTCTTGATTTATACTTTTTAATAGCTTCTGGACTAGACCTAGGTGAGAAACAATTCCTCCTAACAGATTTTTTTTTTCTTTTGTTGCTTTCAAAGCTGTGAAACTAAGGAGTTTTTTTACAAGGGCACAATAGCATCCTCTGGCTGAAGTGACCTGCTCCAGAGGCACTGTGGGTTTATGAAACTGATGTTTCCTTCTAATGGACGGTGTTTTGTCAGTAATATGTAAGAATCTCACCCCTACAGGTACCTGCTAAGCTATAAAGCCTCAAACTGTAAGTAGGCATATGCGAGGTTGGTTAAAAGTCATTCAACTGAGAAAAGCCCCAGGAGCTGTTTCTCATTGGTGAATTAATTTCAGTAAAATTAATAATAATCATAAAAAGCTTTGTGAGAAAAGAGGCCATTGTACTATCTATCTATCTGTATCAAATTTGAAGCAATATTCACTACCAAAATTAAGAGCTCTGCTGGTTTTTAGAAGTTGTGCTGTGTTCTATTTTTTTTTTTTTTTTTAAACACTCTGTCTCTTTCAGGGAGACACTCACACTGGCCTTCACAAACACAAATTTATATTTCTTTTTAGCACAGAAAACCCAAAGTTGTAAAACCTACTTGCAGGTTACAATAGTTGCAAGTGTTGGGTTCTTGAAGTACCAAGATGACGTGAGGAGGTGAGGTAGAATCATAGCATCACAGAATCATAGAA
>NW_010101064.1:0-7740 GCF_000699245.1 Pterocles gutturalis
GCCTTTGGGCCTTGGGAAGAAGGGAGGGAAGGGGAAAAAAGGCCTTTCTAAGATGTAGTTTCTCTCTCTTGCTATCTTGCTTCTTGTTGTAAATAGTTAATAAATTTAACTGGGTTTTTTTTTGTTCTTCCCAAGTCGTGTCGGTTTCTTGCCAGTGATCCTAAGCGGTGAGTGAAACCCTCCCTGTCCCTGCCTCAGCCCACAAGGTGTTTAACAAAAGACTGTCCCTATGGCCTTTCTAAACCATGACAAAGTAATAACCTTTTTCTATTTTAAATTTACCTCCCTGTGGCCAGTTAAAAAAAAAAATTCTTACCAAAATTCAAATCAGAAATACAGTTAGTAAAGAAGGTGGAATAATATAATCTCTCCTTTGCCCTGAATTCTTTAAATGAATAGTAAAGTTTGTTATTTTAATCAACCTTTTTTTTTGTTTGTTTCGTGTGGCCAGTACCAGTAATACTGCAAAATAAGTTCTTTTTGTATTTTAGCTTTTCTAGGTAAGTCTCTGAAAAAAAAAGAGACAAGAAAAACCACTGTTAACAAACTGGAAAATGAGAGGATAAAATCCTTCTAATGCTTGAACCTCATATTTATCTCAGTCCTGTATCTTTAAATTGGCAGGTTTAGGATTATTACAATACTAATAGTAAAAAAATTGCTAATTCATCTATTTATATGTGATGTCTTTATGAAGATTTTTATTTCTGTTTATCCTAGTGGCTAACTATTTAGCTGTGATTTTGTAAGCCATAAGGACTATCAAGGACAAATCTTTTTGCCATGATATTATTTAAAAATTTATTTGTGACCATTCTTTTTCTCCTATTAGTAATCTGTTAGAATAAACTTGCCTACTTTGCAACTATGCACTATGAACTGACGTATCATTGACAATTTTTGACAACAAAACCTCTGTCTGAGTGGATGTGAAAATAAATTAACTACCAATACATGAAGGTCAAAAACATTGTCAGCACCATTATAAAAAGCATGACTGTGACCTGATTCATTTTATATTTGCCAATTTCCAGTCCCCTTGTGATAGCTCCTCAGAAACTCTACTTGAAGAGGTAGGAGTAAAAGGGGATTAGATTAATGGGCATAATGCAATATTTGCCGCGCTGTAAATTTCAGAAATCCTTCTGGACCAAAGAAGATATTCTACACAAAATGTTTTTTTTTTCCCCCTACTGTTAGTTCTCTGTAGTCCCACCTAGCCACAGAAACAGATGCAATTGCTATAGCAAAAATATTTTGCCTGGTATTATGGTGGCAGGGGTTGTATGGCCATTCCTTGACATGAAAAGTGGATTTGTGTTATATTACACTGTATTAGAAGTGAATAAAATTAATTTAAGTGCTCTAACCCTTTGATCATGTAGATGGCTTTTCCTTCCTTTAAGGTCCTTGCCTTTCTGACTAGAATTAGCTTTTGTCAGCACAGCAGAAATTGACATATGGTATTTCTGTTGTTACTTGAAATAATCTTCTGTAGATCAGCTGGATTTCCCAAAAGAGCTTTACATTCAACATTAGAGAGACAAAGGAGATGAAAAAGAACCCCAAATCACTATACATTCCATGATTAAAAATCTCAGTAAAGTAAGCTCCCCCATTCAAACCAATATGTTTACTTCACAATTTTAGTAAGTAAACAAGGGTAGAATCTGCTCTGTCGTATCAAAGTCTTGTGAACCATGATTTAGGAGGTGAAAGGAGAAAAAGGAACTGGGGTTTGGGTTTGTTTTTTTTTTTAACTGTCTGAGATATTAATAAACTCTTAACTTATTAGCTGTTGGCTTTGTATCCTTCTGATACACAAATGAAAGACAGTTACAAATCACTCTGGATTACACCCTTGCTCCTACATTACAGCAGCTAAATGCTGCCCTACCAACAGAATGGAATTTTAAAATGACACCATCTTACTGTGTGTAGTATCTGTGATTAGAAATACACAGGTATAGCAATATTTTTTAAAAAATTATTATAATATAAACCAAAATCACACACTGAGAATACTGAAGCTGATATTGTTCTGTACTTGGCATTGCAAAATGTTCTCATTTAAGTTAATGGGCAGCATAACAGAAAAACTGCTCAATAGTTTGAATTCAGAGAGAGCAATCTCTATTGTTTCTGCCCACCAGCACAGTACATCAATTCTTTTTTTCAAGTCATTGCATATTGATGGGATACTTTTCTACTGACAAGCAACAAAAATCAAGTCAGCACTTATCCAGTCAAAGTGGCTGAATGAATGGCAAGGTTAACGCCTCAAACTAGGTTTAAATTAGTTCACATTTCTTTAATAATTGCATTTCTGCATTAAACTTGTTTTAAACAGGAATATGTTTGATTCACAGTTCCTAAAGGCTAAGTTACGAGTGTATGATGGAAGACTGTTATGCTTCAAAGCCTACAAATTCAGATAAAAATTACTGTAACTTTCGTAAGTTTTTCAAAGGTCAGTGAAGGGCTGGAAAGTTGCATGAAAACAAAAAAGAGCTATGGGCAAAATAACTAGAATTGATAATGACCTTTAAGCCAATGAAGAATGAAAATCATAAAATACTTATCCGTATGGAAGAGCAAAGATTCTCATAAAGAAGCTTTAACAACAGGGTACAAAGTAAAATAGCTCATTATGACTGGAAATGATGGACTGGTACTGCACTAGAGCAAAAGATTTCTCTTACACAGAAAAACCTCTAGAGAAATTTCATTTGAACAAGTGGTACATTGTGTGTGTGTCCATGTGTGTGTGAATGTGTGCATGTATGTGAGTGTGTGCCCACATCTTTACTGAAGCCAAGAGCAAACTTCCACGTCCTACTGTTGCATAAACCCGGAGGGCTTTTTATCTTATACTCCCTTTTGAAATAAGAATTAAAAATGCATTGGAACAAGTGAAAGGTATTACCTCATTAATTTTAATTTCCTCTTTCGTTTTCTACATTTTCATTTCTCCCTCTATTGTGACACCTGGCTAAAATTCCACTTTGACACTCTCCATTCCATATAAAATGAAGCTGGTGATTTATATTTTGGTAGTTTTTGTCCAGAATGTATTCAAGAGAATATTCAACAATATTCAGTATATCAATAGAATATTTTTTAGTAATTTTGTATAGGACAGTAGGTATGATATAATTGTGTTCACTTTTCTGTGCACTGATACAGGATGTGCTGAAGCCAATGCAGAGATTTCATTAACTTACACGCTGTTTGCTGGTGCAGTCAGGATTTCAGGATCAAAGAACTGAGTTCATTGGAAGCCACGAAGGTTTATCATCTACGAGTTCTTAGTAATTGCAAAGACTCATTCAGTTAGAAAACCAAGCAATTTAAGTAACAATGAATGGACAGAAGAATTCCTTCATCCTGTACAGCTAAATTGTCTTGTGGAGACTCTTTACTGCCTCACATAATTAAATACAAATAAAATATTCCTAGATTTTGGAATTCTGCTAAAAATAAAAAAAGCTAAAATCAATCCATGCTTGAGAGCAATTTTTATATGGAATGTTGTAGCTATTTCTGAGTAGCAGACCAACCCCAAGGCTGAACTGAACAGTGGGAAGATATTTCACAGAGCACAAGAAAGAATTCTCACTGAAGAAAAAATATATGTCCTGAGAATTAAATTGAAATAAGCTTTTTTTTTTTTTTTTTTTTTAAATTTGTTGTGCTCTTGTGGAAGGGTATGCAGGAAGGGTAGCTTGAAAAGGTAGTAGAAGTTCAGAGTTTAACTGTCAGTTTACTGGGTGTAATGCTTAACAAACAGAAGAAATGAAGTATTAAGTTACCAAATGAAGTATTAAGTTACCATGGCTCTCATTGATACCAATGTTTTTTGTTCCCTAGAAGAGAGAATCAGTGTAATAAAAACTTCTGCTGACATTTCATGCTCCTCTATTGCATGCCTTAAATAGATCACAAAGAAAACAAAAAGCTTATTGCAATTTCATTCAGAGATATGCACCAATGCCTTTGTCAGAATTTCAAAACCAGAAGATTGCTAGTTAAAAAGAAGCCATTAAAATAACATTTAGTTTTTAGAATTCCTTTTTCTTCTTTCATTTAAGAACTACGTCCTGTCCCATATATTTTCCTGGCTTTAAACCAGGCATCACTCAAATTCTTACACTGTGGAATGTTATCACATCTTTTACCAGCTATTCCAACATGGCCAAAAAGCTAGTCCAACATGGCATGTTTCCTTGATGTACAATGCTTTCTGAGTACAATCAATTTCTCACATTATTGTACTAGAATTTGTATTAGAAAATACAAATCCTGCATTTCAAGACAAGTGAACAGATGCTCTGGCACAGACTTTTTGTCACAAATACAGAAATTCTGCTATTTAATTAATGTCTGGGAATAGCATCTAATTTGGCTGAAAGTTTGCATGTAGTGGTGCAGGTGCATATTCATAGATTTTCTTATTTTATGAGTATAGTGCATCACCAGGTATGTCCAGAGGCAGAATTATTGCAAGAAAGGCATAAGATGGAATATCCAGTAAGTTTCATTCACCAGTTCAGAAGTATTGGGGTAGTAACCATCTAACCTCCAATGAAACATAGAGCAAAGAGTGAATATTTACCACTGAGGAATAAATAAATAGATAATTATGATAGCTCAAATAGGTACCAATATTGTCATGTTATATCAAAGTAGTATACTCTTAAGGAAAAATGTCTTTTAATTAAAAGTGTCTGAGATTTTGTTTTTATTTTTCTTCCCCTGTGAAAATTCGAAGGGGTTGTGTAAAAGCAAATAATTTTTATTTGATACTTGTTAGAAGAATGGAAAGTTTATTGACACATCTCTGTCTCTGGTGTTAAGAGTAGTGACAAAATATGTGCAGGGAGAAACTTATGATCATAAAAGTTGTCAGGGGGAGGATACACCTGCTATGGATTAAGAATATTATATAAGTGATCCTCTGAGTTCAGTCACTGGTTTTTTAATGCCTGAACCACATTTTGCAGCTTAGCCTGTCTGCATTCGAAAGGTAAATCGATGCTCGGGTTGAAGGCACTGTGAACTGCTATAATTTCTTGAATTTAATAATTCCCTCCTACTATAATTCTCATAGGCTTCTGAACATCAAATAACTACTAGGTCAGCAGAGCACTGTCTGACTTAAAGGCATTAGTGGTCATGCTGCATCCTCTGAGAAGAGGAGATAACTACTAGATTCTTCAAATCAGATTTTTCAGGGGTGAAGTTATACATTTTGGCTAGAACCAACATACTAATCACCACCAAATCTGGCAGCCCATTTCCTCCATTCTCCACACCTGGTTGAATGCTCTTGTGTCTGCTAGGTTAGTTGTGAGTGTTTTTGACATCTTGTACTGAATTGTTGTCACAGGGTAATATTTATACGAAGGCATTACTCAGATAAGGGACACTTTGACTACATCTGCCTATCTCTAACTTGTTAGATGGTCTTGGTATAGAGGGGGAAAACAGAAAAAAAATACTGAAAATCGTTATGGGGAAGTATACCTGGGAGATCTGAGTTGTGCCTGGATATGCACAGGAAGGAAATAGAGAAGGAACTGTTACCTTTTTTACATCTTAGTAGCATACTTGGGGATGGTGAGGGTGGAGAGTAGAGCCAGAAGCCACTAGCAACCAGGAAATAACACGTATTTGACTTAAGATATGGAGAAAGTCAAAGAGCTTGGCCTGGGGCATTTTGACCAGTAAGGCCATTGACATCTCGCTAACCATGACCACCTAAGTGGGAAAGCAACAAAAAGGGAAGAGTAAGGGAGCAAGTCCACAGAAGTCCAACACCATACAGAAGCTGAGCCTGAGGTGGGTTCATTATGCATGGAAATCAGATTGCCAGCCAGGACTCAGGCAAGGCACACTGGCTGGTTAGAGTGAGCATCCTATTCCCCTGCATCCCTGGTGCTGGTTAGAGCTGGACTGGGGAGCAAGGACCTTCTTCCGTGTGAATGTGTATACTGTACACACTATCGGAGTGGATTTTAAAACACAAACTGTTATTTACCCTGTTAACCCATCCTGCTTAGAAATAATATCTAAAATTTATGTTACTGCATGGTGTAGTTCTGTCCTTGAGGTTTTATCACTCCTAAATTCCTCCATGACATTTGCTATAATTCACTAATCCAACAGAAAAAACAAAAACCAAAATTGTTCTACTTCTTCTGACAACACTGAGCTCTTGAGTCATTCCGGCTCCAAATTTTAATTCATCAGTAAATCATAGGATCATAGAATTGTTTAGGTTGGAAAAGACCCTTAAGATCATCAACTCCAACCATAAACCTATCACTGCCAAGTCCACCAGAAGAATTATTTCTCATTATCTTTCACATTTTCAGGGGAAATAATACTATTCCTAATTTTCAAATATTCTGCTAAAAATACTTTAAAAATACTAGTACAAAAAAAAAAAAAACAAACAAAAAAACCCCCACACCTTACACAAAAGACTTCACCAGATCTCCTTCTCTGTTTTGAACATATTTGATTGGTTTTGTGATGTAGACCTGAGTTCTGGTGCATCTGGGATCAAAGTATTAAAAGTTTAAGGAGAAGAGACTGATAAGAAGCACTTGCTTTTAAGTACTTAGGTATTTATAAAATACTTCATACAGCCTGGGCCCATTGTTTTCCTGAGCTCTTGACCCTGGAACTTTCTTCCAGTAAAAATAATAATAATAATCTATAATTAATTATCTGAAACTGAGGACAAGAGAAGAAGCCTGACACATATAAACTCTTTGCCCTTCCAAACAAGGTGGCATTGTGTGTATGGGATAGGAGATAACCTGGCCATTTTTTCAGTCATCCCTACTTGGAGTCTAGTTACATGCTATGGTCTGAACCAATGCAATGAATGACTCACTGCCAGAAATGGAGAGACACAAAGAAACTAGTGGCAAGTAGTCTTGCTAAGATAACCAAGCAATAGAGTAGTACAGTTGTGTTCATTACCATTGTATTGGTACATCTTAAAATACAAATATATTATGTATATATGACAGTTTAAATAGTTCCATAAATTTGTCATATCAATATTGCCAAAATTTCTGAAAAAATATGTATGAAAGGCACTACATGCAATGTGAATGCATACCTGGGAGTCAGACTGCCAAGGCAAGGAGAGAGGAGACCATTCTGGAGTTACAGTGAGAAGAATACAAGGAAAAACACTGAATTATCTTTTCTTTTCTGGAAATAACCTCAAAGAATTAAGATAAGGCATTTTGCTTGTGGATAGCAATCTAATGAATTACTCTCATCTGATACTAGAATGTGAGTCCTCTGGGGTAGAACAGTGCCAGTCTGTGCGCTTAGTAGGAACATACTGTATTTTGGTCAGCCAAAAGAGTCAACAAAGCTGTTGTGTCCAGTGTCTCTTGCTATCATGACAATTTTTCTATTTATTTTAATGGTCATTGGATCAAACTCACATCTGTTTTTCTTTGTTTCTGGAGGAACCACAGTAATGTATTTAAACACCACCAATTTAAAAGTAGGATAACATGATTAAAAAGTAGAGTGGGGTAGATTACTTTTGATATCAGTATTTACTTATTACTCAAGAAGAGCTTTGAAAACCTCTGGAGGAGAAAAATGTATGAAATGTTAATTTGTTACAGTTAACTGTATAATTGATGGTGCTACCTGAATGCTAAATATTTATGTTCAGATCACACAGAATCACACAGAATCACAGAA
>NW_010101065.1:0-29384 GCF_000699245.1 Pterocles gutturalis
GCCCTGCCCTCCCCGGCGCCATCTGTCCCCCCCCGCTGTGGAAGGGGCCGCGGAGGCTTCCCCACCCCCGCAGTGTACCTGCCCGGGGGTTCCCTTCTCCGGATGCTGCAGCGTTGGCACCAGAGAACAAAGGCGGTGTGGCTGGAGAGCAAACCTGGTGCTGTGCTTTGAGGGTTTGTTTAAGCGGGATGGAGTTATTCAGGACTTTAAAGTTTCGCTGCCCGTTTTGCTACACACTTTAGTATGGGTGACAAGCAGTTGTCAAACGTTGTCACAAGAGGGAACTGTTAATTCCGATGTTTTTATCGGATATCTCTCTCTCTGTATGCCTCTTCTTTCTCCTTCTGCCGCCTACTGAACCACTGTATATATAATCATCATGCCAGTGTTAATTATTTGCTAATGTTACCGCTCTGTTAGCTGTAAGGACGTACAGATCTTTTTTTTTATTATTTTTTCTTAACCTAGGCTAGTGATGTTGCACTCATGGATCTGTAACATTTCGTTTGTGACCTGTGCATGTTACCCAGGAAGTGACATTCAGTTATCCTGTGACATAGTTGGAAGCAAGTATTTCTTCTTCTGTAGAAAGTTTAATAGTAATATTATTGCCTTAAATTCTCTGAGGCTGGAATGAGATAGATAAAGTACAGAATTTCATATGTATGTTTTGTCTGTCTGGATTTCCTGTGAAATCCAGGTGAGATCTAGGATGGCTTACATGCTAAAGGGCTCACACAATGTTGTTTAACTCTCAGAATCACACAAAAATATCGCTGCAGTTAGTTTTTTTTTTTTCCCTTCCTCCCCTGTTAAGTTCTCTACAGGAAAGAAGTTGCTTCATGCAGATCCATACTGAATTTGATGAGGCCAGCTTGTAGAGTCTGGACCTAACAGACACCCAAGACTGCTGAAACGGTCTTTATACTTTTATTCATGGTTTAACATCTTTCTCTTTCAGTAATCATTGCCCTACCCTTCTTAAAAGTTTAGTGGAAGTGAATTTAGTTTCGTGTAGTAGCTTTTATAGATATGACAACCAGCATCTCACATTTTTAAAGTGATTTGGTAGATATTTGTTCATAATTATCATGCTGGGCTCATGCGGCCTAGGAGAGTTCACAGAACTTAAAATCTATAATATTTTCGTAGAACACCAGGGCATTTTCAGCTATATTCAAGTGGTGCTGTGGTAACTTTAGCTTTGACCATAGCAGACACTGGAAATTCTAAGATAGTATCTCTTGAAAGATTGCCTTTTCCCCTTTCTATGAATATGACAATCATTAAGATTTTTGGCTCTGTAAGTCTAAGCGTTCGTCTTCCCTTATGCATTTAACTGTTCTAAAGTGAGAAAATGTTATGGTGTTTGGTAAAGTATTTTTGCATTTGATACTATGCTGATGTTTATGCAACACTTAACTAATGGGCAGGGATCAATTGAATCACATACTTTGGGAGGAATGGCCTTTCTCACCCAAAGAAGAAAATAAAGTTGGTAGGAATTTATCCATCATAAAAAGGTGCCCAGTGATGGCTCACAGAAGTGAGTAGCATATCGAATATGTTAGACATGGCATTTGGATTAATAAAATGCTATACAAATCTTTAAGACACCCTTGGGAAGGCTATTAGCAAGGATTTTATTTCCCTTTTATAGGTGGGAAATGGGGAGCTGCATAGTGTGTAATTGGTGTAACTAGAATTTATGATTCTAAGGTTTAGCGTTCTGAGCTTGTCTGTGTCCTACATATATGCCTAGCACCTGCAGAAACAGGTCTGTATGCACAAAAATGTATGTAGAGTCAATGCCTAAGCAGTAATTTGTGCTTTATTTAATGTGATTGTTGCATTATCCTCAACTTAGTATCTCTGTTGGAAATGACAGAACTTGTGATATAAACAAGGGAGCTCTGTTAAAAGTGTTCTCTCCATGAGAAAATCTGATGACAGCTGGTGTAGCATTTTCAGTTACGCTCTGTGTACCTGTCCTACCAGAAATTCTTCTAGGCAATGGGGATACCATAGTGCTGAACACAGTCTAAACGTCATTGCACAGAGGAAGAAACAAGATCTACTTTACAATAAAGCAGGTGAATTAGAAACCATACTTAGACCTTGCTTTTCTCAACTGTGGGTGTTGACCTCGTACCCATGATGCAGTTTCAGCGAACAGTCGACTTTGCAGTCGTAACAAAACATGCATCATTACTGAGGATTTTCTGTGCTCTCATTTCAGGCTCAGGTGTTTCCAAGGATTTTTAAATGGCTGTAAGGACTCAAACTGGTCAAAATTTAATATGCTTGGTTTCAAAATGGAGTGTCAATAGATCTACACTGGAAACTCGAATGCTTGTATAATCATAGCTTTGCTGTTGTATTATCAAGGCTGTCTTGTCAGCAGATAGCAGTCCCACTCTGCCACTGGTTTATTAATAGATGTTGAAGTTCTGGAATACTTGCAAGCCCTGAGTCCTTGCTAATATATGTGAGATCTATAAGTGTGCTTTCATTTAGGTTTGGCTGAACTCTGCTGGATAATATCAAGAATATACCATATTTTGTTTTAACTGTCATGTGCATTACTATAATCTAACTGTACTGTAGTGTTACTTCCCACCAGTTAAACATATCTCCAACTTCAAGCTGCCTTTTCATTACTTGAAGCGCTTAGATGGAAGTAAAATACAGAGTTAATTGTTAAGAATGAGTAGGAGTCAAATCAAAATTGGTGTGACACAGTGGGAACATCTTCAAAACTAGAATGGGAAAAGCGATGTAAAACTGGAGTTCAACAGAAATGTTCTGTATTTTACCATGCACATTGTTGACTATGAGAATGCCCCCTCTTAAGTTCTCAGGTGTTAGATGAAGAAATCATTAGAAGCCGAATAAATAAAACTATAGAATTTATCTAAAAATTTAACATAACTGAAATGAAGATGACAATAAAAAGCCTAATAACCCTGTTTTAAAATCTCATGTTTAAATCTAGGTAAATACTGCTGCCTCTTCTTCCCACAGGAGCTTTCACTTCTAAGCAATGAACAGACTTTGTTTTTGAATTGCTCCCTGCTACTCTTTCCTGAAAATCCCACAGCCCTTCCTCTGTCATGTAACTTGATAACAGTCCCATACATGACCAAAACGCAGACCTCTTCATCACATGATGTGTGTATGCCTTGGATTGCACAGCCGAAAGATGCATGTCTGGTCCTGTGTGCTGTGGCCATGCCCAGTCGCTGTCTGATGTAGCCAGGTTGAAAACCATTGCCATATTTGTGTAGTTGCAAGTTGCTTTTGAACAGTCAGAAATCATAAAACAAGCATATTTGAAAACTGTTGTTTAACACTCTGCAGATATACTGTAGTATACACTGAAGTTTGTTTTCAATAATCTATTTGGGCAGCAAGTGGTAAATTCTAAGGGTAGTTAGAGTAATGTTTTCTTTAAGATGAACAGGTAAGCTTTCTAAGTATTTATTTTAGAAGACCTACTTAGGGTGCCAGCAACTAAGGAGCTGAAAATTATGGCATGTTCACCTATCTTAGACATTTTTTGAAACAGCTGAAGAATTTAATCAACTGCCTGAGAAGTATGCTGAGAACTGCATGTGTTCCTGCAGTTATGGAGCAGAGCAGTTCAGAGACAAGAGAATGAGGAATACAGCATGACAACTGCGTTTTGTTCACCATTATAGTAGTTAACTTTTAAAAAGTTGATGAGATGCAGTAGCCAATTATGGGATTGTTACTACCTCCATATAGAAAACTTAATTGTTTTTATGTCTTGGGAGATTGTGTCTGGTTGTAGAATATCCGCTCTAAAGATCTGCAAAATTGGAAGGCATTTGGATGAGAACTGCAGGTGTGGCTTGAGATCTGAACAATATTCTCGGATAGCTGATGCGAGCATGAAAAGCTTGATTCTCAAGAGCCAAGGGTGGTATTTAGGAATCTGTTTGAGGTCAGTTGCGTCGACAATTTCTCAGCCTTTTTCAGAAAGTAAGCCTTCAAGGTGCAAAGTTGAGCATCCAGAAGCAAAGGCAAAAAATGAGTACATGGTGAAAAGATAAGCCAGAATTTCTGTGATTTTACTACACATGTCTGATTTAATTCAAATCATTATTTTAATTTTGTTTAGTTATACCAGTGAAAGATTCTCTTCATTCATCTACATAAGACAATAGCTGAGGTGTCAGCTGGAGTGTGAATTTATAGCAGAAGTTACATATCACCGATTTCATGTGGATGAAATGTAGTGTGCAGTAAGTGTTAGAAAATGGCTAGTGAGCTAGTTGAACTGTTAATGTCAGACTTTACACTTATTTCTACACATGCAAATTTATTCAAGTGCTGAATTTGCATCCTGTAAAATAAACTTACATCTTACTCTTGTGAAGAATGTGCAGGAAAGAAAACTCACAGGCTCTTCTGTTCCAGTGATGAAAGCAAGATGCATATTTATGAGATAATAATAAAGTTCCATATCTAATGCAGCAGCTAAGGTCACAACTGAGTGACAGTGTAACTTCTATTAGAAACTGGGAGGGGGGGTTCAGGGGGGGGGGGTGGAGGAGGGATGTCCTATTCCTAGGTAAAAAACTGAAAGAACAGAACAAGCTTCACGTATCCCTTATTTATCCCACCTAGTCGATTCTAGCAGTACTTTATGGACTGCAGAATGATTATTTGTTTCTCAAAGACCAGTAATTTTAGACTGTGCCAGCCCAGCGAGCCCAACTCATGTTGGAGTTCCTTCACCCTGAGTGCTTCATTACCCAGCTTTTTGTGTCTAAAACTAGAATCTCCTGTCTGGGCTGCTGTAACAGAAGAAATTGATTCATACTAGAATGACAGACAAGTGTTTTTTTAATGTTTTTTAATGACCGCTAAGTAAAATGAGTTCAGTTCTTGTGTAAAAGGCTACTGCTATGTAAAAAGCTGGAATGAATGTATAACCTGATAAACTGTTATCTTTGCTCGAAATGCATGCATTTCTTAGAATGACAGAGCTATCAAAATGCAAAGAGAGTTGGTTTTATGTTTAGAAAAAAGGAAGACTTTCTGGAAACACATGTAATTTTAGAAAAATATATGATAGTACTTTGATTCTCCATAAATGTGTTCTTGAAGAAGTTGAAAAGGAAATGATTTCCTAAAACAGAACTGAATTCAGATAGCCGAGTCACTAAATAATAGCTGTACAGTATTGTGCAGCTCTAGCAGATGATGCCCTAGATATGGACCAGTTGTGTTAGTTTGTGGCAAGCCAAAGTTATGTGTATTTATTAAGAATATAAGTTGATTTTTAGTAACTGATTTATTTTAATTAAGAAAACTTATTTTCTTACGGTGTTTTGCATAACTTTAATTTAAAGTTGAAGCACTAATACAAATGAACTTACCCGGGCAAGAACGTAGCTGTAAGAATTGGCAGATCTGACGTCCTTCCTGTGCTGCCAGGTATTGTCCACAGCCATTTGTGGCACAGGGCTGATTTGCTTCAACCTATTTAATAAAGCATAGCACGCACACAGAAACCAAAGTTGGAGTTTGAGACTGATTGAATGAATGATAGAAAATGTATATTTTTAGGGGCTGTAAAGTGTGTTCATGGCTTCTTTTGGCACTTCATGGTTATTTATCTATGTGCTTTCCATGCATTGTATGGGCAGATGTGTGAAAAACTGAAAATGTTAGTATGTTTTATTGGTACTGCTGGAATTCTGGGAGGTAGAAAAAGTAGAAGCAACTGAATTTTAAAATGTGTGTCTGTTTTTACAAAGCATTGTTGAACATATCACCCCCTCACCCCATCTTGCATTGTGTCTGAAGCTTGAAAGATCCAAAAGTTCAGGTTGCATAAATCTTTCATTTGCAAATATACCAGTAACTGAAGGGACATACATATCAAAGATAATTTAGAGACTGCTGTCTGGAAGCACAGGGGTTTTTTTAACTGCTTGTCTTGCTTCCCAAAACTGTAAACAAACATGTCATGTAGATAATGCAAATTATGAAGACAATTCTCCAGAGAATACTACATCTGCTAACCAGGAAGCTATTATATTTTATTGCTGTCTTATATATCCAGCAAGGTGGGGTTTTTTTTAGAAAGAAAAGAAACAGTTTAGAAACTATGTATCCAGCATGCAGTGCTGTAGAGGTGAAAACTTTGTATCTCTTTGGTTGAATAGAAAACCTGTGCAGTTAGTGCAAAGTCGAAATTAATTCTTCCAAAATTTTGACATTTGATAGGGGAGTAGGGTGCATCTCAATAAAGAGAGATGCATTTTTCTTGCTTTACAGGGGAGGGGGGAATTATTGGTCGCATCCCTTAGGACAAAATACATCCTTAGAGGCTTAACATATCTGCAGTCTCTATTTCCTGCATGATTTCTAGTCTACATACTTACCAGTCAGTATAGTCTACATACTTACAAGTCAGTATCATGTATCTTTGTTTATGTACAGCATTTGATACTATTTGTACACAGAGGCAGAGAGAATGTTTGTCCCAGGGCTCTTGTATGCTTCATATTCCTTAAATAAGACTGTTCATAGTCTTTAAATAAGGCTCTAAATACATTATCTGGAAAAAATGCAAATAGCACTGTCTTTCAACATGTCACTTTGTTGCACAGTAAGACATGACTTTTTACTGGTTTGAATTTTGTAGGGAGAGGAATAAATATACTTTTCAATCATTAAAGCTCTTTAAGCCTTTCTGCCAGCTTAAAATGTGTTTGGGTCATGTACTAACCAAATGATATTTGACAAACTTAATTCTGTTCTGTGGTAAAGTAGAAGCCCTGGTGTTCTATTTCTAAACGTGTCATCTGCCCTATATTTTCCTTTTTTCTCCCAGAAGATATTTAAGAGGGACAAAATCTTCTACCAAAATAATGTTTTTATTTTTAGATCATTTTCCAAACATACACAGTGCTACAGATCAACCGCTGTTTATTGATTTGTTGTGTCAATAATTCCATTAACTGTACTTCATATAATTCAGAATATGCACTACTGCCCAAACATATGGTGTGGCACCAACAGCAGGGAACAAGAAGGAATGAGTGTGAAGAAACTAAAGTTCAGGCAGCGCCTCCCTCCTGTGCTATTAAATTACCAAGTTCTAGCAAATGGTGTTGAAGGATACTGCGTAGTGTTTAAACTGTTCTGGCAAATTCTAAGACACACTCCTTTAAAGAATAAGTTCAGTGAAAGCTTAAAAGAAGAATATGAAATGAGTGGGATCCACCACAGGCTCCATTCTGTCAATTATAAAGGATGTTTTTACAATGAGGAAGATACTTTTCCCAGATGGAGTAGGAAAGACATACTGGGTTTTCACATATGGTAAACTTCAAGTTTGTGTCAGATCCATCATTGCTTCTGACGGTTGCTCCTTTCATATGCTGTCCAAGAGTCTGCTGCTTTAATGGAGGATCAGCTCTTCTCTGTTTTCCCTGTATCCTAGGTAAATATTTAGTGCATTCATGTCCTCTTCTCAAGTTCAACCCTCTGCCTAAGCAGGCACCAAGTCACTGATAAATTGTTATGAAACCTTGACTGCATAGTCATTTGTCAGACTCTTTTCACCAACCACAAAATGTATGTATCTGATGTTTTTTCAGAGCTTTCTATTGTGTAATTAAGATTTAGATTGCCTGGTAAGCTCCTCCTGTTGGTGCCTGACACTGATTTTATATTTTATTTTATTTTATATTTTATTTTCAGTCCTCAGCAGAACTTCACAGAGTGCATCTGATTCTTGGAATTTATTCCACTTTTTCAACTATAGCCCAAGTATTGTGATGTTGATGGCACAATGTAAAACATCCACTAGGCAGTGTACTCATTTATCTTACTTTCTTCATTGAACAGAAATGTTGTTTTAAAATACGACAAAAATGAAAAATAATGATTTCTCTAGTGTATGAACTGGGAATACAGGTACCAATTCCTGGCATAAAACTTGAAAATAGTCATGGATTTATCTTCAGGGGAACAGTATGCAATTGTGTTGGCTTATGGTCTGAATTTGACAATGTGGAATCAAATGCAAGAGATACTTGGGCTTTATTCTATATATATATATATATGCACACATATATACACATGTGTATATATACAGACTACATAGTCATACTATTAAAATTATATCCATAATACATATAAGGTATCTGTACATATGGACATGTACACAAGTCCTTTTAGCAAGAAATGATGTAACTAGCAAAAAACAAGTAAGCCTGATCCATCACAAACTTGTAAATGGTTCAGGCTAAGTAAAAAAAAGAAGGAAAAAAAAAAAAGAAAAAGTTAAATTGCTTCGTTAGATTTTATCAGGTGTATCATGCACTGCATGAGGTAGGTAGAGGGGTTATAATGGACAACTCTCTTGTGCCAGTAGACGAAGGTGGGGGGCCTGCTAACCCCAAGAAATTGGGCAATTTTATTCAAAACGTGGTCTGAGAGAGAAGAGGAAATATCAAGGGAGACTATTTGGGACTTTTAGGTTTTCTAATGGTTCACTGTTTACAATTTGTCTATATTTACTATTTTCATAGGCTGCTTGACTATCATTCATATGACTTGGTGTTTCAAACCTCTGTTGTGGACTGCAAGAAGATAGTTGGTGTATGTTATATCAAGAGAAGAGTCAACGCCCTATACTGTAGCTGGGGGAGGAGGGTACAATCAACAGGTCCCTTTTTACATGGGGCAGAATGGGGCATGTTCTGTAGATATCTTGTGGTAGACTCAGTCTATGAGGGTTGTGGAGGGTAAAGGTGAGAAGCCAGGAACTCCTGGAAGGCTGAGCACTCACTGTGATGTAAACAAAAACCACTTCTTTGTGTGTATTAAGGAAACTAGAAGAGGAAGATGCAATTGACCACCATTCCTGGGCAGCTGTCTCTCATTTCCATATGTAACCTTTCAAAAATATCGACCATACTTCCCCTTTTCTCATATTTCTTAATGCGAAATCTTGATTATTTTTTTTTTATTTATATTTTTCCCACCTTCAGATTGGGCGTTTGATTGCAGGCTTTCTCATATTCATCATGAAAGTTTATCAGTTCTTGAGCTATCCACCTGGGGTGTTTTCCACCCGGTTCTCAGGGGAGATCAGTTTCACTATTTATTTGTTTATTAGGAAGCATGTAGTGAGAACCTAACACAAGCATGGTTTACATAAATGATAGGCAGTTTGCTTTGACGTGCAGCCTTGGCAAGCATAGTCTGGTGCTTTGTACATTCCTAGATACTGAGTTGCCTTCTCTAGATCAGCACTCGTAATTTATGTTCCGGATTATTACTATATTAGAACCACCCCCATTTCCCTCCCCCTGCCATCTACCCTACCTTGCATTTTTTGGAGTTGGAGGAGCTCCTATCCCTTACCTTCTTCTGTGCCTTTGTGTGCCTTCCATTTCCTCCTCCACCTTTCTTTTGGGCATATGTGTAACAACTTGCTTGTCTGTGCTGTCCTGTAGCAGCTAGAGTCACTGTTTTGGTGACACTCTAGTTTCAACTTTACATTTCGTAGGCATATTTTGTTGTTATTTCCATATGTTGCCATTTTTCCCATGAAAAACACAAATAAAAGAAGTGAAATTTCAATTTACTGTAGTTTATAACTCACCAGTAACTGAAAGTGACCTCATAGAAAAAAGACACTTCTCTTTATCCTGCTTTCATTTTCATGCTTGATTTCGAAGAACTACTACAAATAATCATAGAATGGTTAGGGCTGGAAAGGACCTTAGAGATCATCGAGTTCCAACCCCCTGCCATGGGCAGGGACACCCTCCACTAGACCAGGTTGCTCAAAACCTCGTGGTGGTGTTGGAACTTCTTCACAGCAAATGTTAAAGGATTCTTGAATAATATAGTATGCAGAAGCTGCTACTACTGCTTCTGTGAAGTTACAGTGAAGAGTTATGACTCTAGTCTGGTTTTGTGTATTTTTAGGCAGTGTTAATTCCAAATGAACTAGAAAGCAGGCTTCAACAAAAATAGACAAAGCATAGTTTATACAGACACTATGCTTATTTGGAGGACTCTCAGGAGAATGTACTGTTCTCACACGATTGAGGCATCTGTGAAAAAATGAAAGGATAACTTTGAACACATTGAACACCTCATCCCAACTTCATCATAGTGTTGTGCAATTGTTTGCATATGCATTTAAATTTCAGAAGTTTCAACTCCTGTTACTAGCAAGAATAAAGAAATACAGCAGGTAGATATAATTTCACTGGTCAAATCTGTAAAAATAATTTTTGAATAATTCCCCTAATTTTCTTCTGAGCAAATCTTGTTTGAAATAATTAAGATCATATTTCTCTGAAATACTGTTACTGCATGTTAATAATAAAATGTTTTGTATGTGTGCTTTCAAGTTGTTCTGTAAATGATGTCTGGAGGAAGCTTCGCTAAGCACCAATTCTGCTTTGACAGCATAATGTTAAATTGCTGCTGCAAAACTCAGTTCCATGTGTCTTCAGTTTTCTAAGTTAAATTTCTTCTCTGTTTGTGAAGCCCTGTGCAGCAAATGAAACCATTTCAAGTTTTAACTGGAGCGTTTCATGTTTTGTTCTAGGTTGTTGGAAGAGGAGCCTTTGGTGTGGTCTGCAAGGCAAAATGGCGAGCTAAAGATGTAGCCATTAAACAAATAGAAAGTGAATCCGAAAGAAAAGCCTTCATTGTAGAGGTACAGTAAGTTTGCTGGGAAACATGGGGTTTGGTAGAGCTTGTTTTCTTAAATTCATGGGAGCTATGTCTGTGTTACAAGGTAAGTGCGGCCTGTGGTGTCTGGTACAGGCCTGGACTCCTCGTCATGCGGAACACGACACCTGTCAGAGCACATTGCAGCTCCTTTAGTTTGTTTCCCATAAAAACTGGAAGGCAAGGGAGGATAGAGGAGGACACCAGTCAGGGAAACACCAGTTCCTAGATTCTCTCCCAGCGTGGAGTTGAGGCACAGCTGAAATACCCATGAAAATCTTAGAGCTGATTAACACTTCCAGGGGTTACAGCGGAGGTTCTTCATACAATCAGGTCCATACTTGAAACTGTTCTTAGGTTTTTTCAGCAGTTCTAATAATTTTGTTATCTTTTCTTACATATAAGTTTATTAATACATGTAACTCATTTCTGGGTAATCACATTCAATGTCTGCTTCTTCAGAAAGATCTTGAGTAGTTCAGATATACTGATAAACTTTCCAAGATACATAACATTTTCTGGAATCAAAAGTTAGCCATTAATTTAAATTATATATATCGTGACATGCTGCTTAATATTTAGTCAATAAAAATCTAGGATGTTCAAGATATGTACAATATGTTAAAAATATTTCTCTTAATTTTGGAACTAAAAACGTAAACGCACTTAAGGGTAAAGGAAGTGTGTTTGTAATAGGCCTCTCTGTGTAAATATTTATATGTTGTTCTTTAGCATGGAAAGTTTTAATGTTATTAATCTGAGTCTGATTTAATACTGAGTAGATCTGGTCAGTCTCTTAGCATTTTTTTGTTCAAAAGAGATCTGAGAAGATAATCCCAGAAATAATTCAGTAATTACTGTGGTTCAGGAAAGCCTACACAGTGCAAGCATCAATTGTAATACTCCATTCTGGAACTTCTGAAGTTTACAGAAAAAATAACATTAGCTCCATAGATGATGAACAACATGAGCTGCCTCAGAAGTCTGTGTAAAGGGGGAAAAAAAATCCTTTTTCCTTCTCTTCTACTATCTACTGGTAAAGAAAAATTCAGTGAAAATAGTCTGATCGCCAATTAGTACAAGCACTAATAGGTTCTTGGAGTTATCTCACTTTAATATTAAACTGGCTGGCTTCTATTATAGGGTTGTGGGTTGTAGGTTTTCTTAGAACAGTATATAAAAGTGTAATTGCTGTTGTGATGCATGGATTAGAGATGTGAAAATAAAACATTAGCCTTCTTTTTTTTCCATGGTTTAAGATGAAGTGTGATTTGTATTGCAGCTTCGACAACTATCACGTGTAAACCATCCCAATATTGTCAAGTTATATGGAGCCTGTCTAAACCCAGTAAGTTAAAGCTCTGTCAGTATAACAAAAGATGACTACCTTAACATGCAAGCATCAATGCACAAAATGTGTATTTTGTATTCAAAAATGTATATTTTATATATATTTTGTATGTTTTAGCCATAATAAGGAAATATACAAAAATGTAAGCTGGTTAATACTTAGAGATTTTTTTTTTCTTTCCTCTGCTATGAGAAATAAATTCTTTCAAGAAGACCCAAAAACTACTTCTAAACACCGATTATACTTGAGTTTGTCAGAATGGCATCTGGTGTATTGCATATGTCGTGTTGTTCATATCCACACTCCTATTAATTGCAAGTCAGCAATATGAAAAGAAAATACACTAGCAACACATGACTCATAGCTTGTAAATCAGTTCCTATTCTCATATATGCGATTTTCAGGATTTGCTTTGTTTCTGCCACAGCTGCAAACAGTCCCACAGATTCTCAAAGCAGAAAAACAAGTACTGTGACAGAACAGATGTATCCTTAGCTAATTCTAGTGTGAGCTATTTAGTTGGTTAAAATGATACTGCATCCCTTTTTTCTTCGTAATAGTGAAATTCTTCTGATGTGGTATTTAACACTTTTTGGAAGCCACTGAAAAGAAGTAAAGGCAAATTAATTGCAGTTTGAAGACAGTATTTGCTTTTCAGGATCAAGGGGGAGGAGGTCATTCTCTTCTTTCCTAACATACAGTGGGAACTAAATATAAAACTGATGTATGTTTCTTATATGTAAATATGTACCATTCAAACTGACTCTTTACCTCATAGATAAATCTTCCACTAGCTTAGGTATGGAGATTTTGCAGTTCCTCTCAAAGAACTTTCCTTTCAGTTTACAAAAGCTGTTTTCTTCCCCTACATTTAAAGCATCCCTATTTTTTGTCCCCTCTCCCTCCCACCCAAAGGTGTGTCTTGTTATGGAGTATGCTGAAGGAGGTTCTCTATACAATGGTGAGTATTATTTCAATATAGTGTCTTCCTTGAGCTGAAGTGCTAGTATGAGGGAAAATATGATCTAAAATATAAAGTTGTTTCGTACATATGTCTCTGTCCTTGGAGATACTCAGAAGCCACCTGGACACAGTCCTGGGCAACTGGCTGCAGGTAGCCCGTTTGACCCTGCTTGGTGGACCTCCAGAGTCCCTTCCAACCCCAACCATTCTGTGGTTCTTTGAAATTCTTAGAATGATTTTAAGGAGAAAGGAGTGTGCTTTTAAAAACCACTTTTTGGTCCACCGTTTTGTTTCTTGATATCAGTTTATTATATTTAGTCATTTAAGGTTTTCCAGTGGAACACCTGAAAAGATTCTTTCTTGTAAATTTCCTGAGCATTTAACATAGACTTTACCAGATATAGTTGAGAACAAGTAGCACCTTTCCTATTGAATTTTAGCATCAAAAATTATGAAAAACATACTAAAAAGTGAAAATATTTTGACATTTCCGTTATTTTAGCAGTTTGCAGAAGGATATTTTCAGTTGCAGTAATGAGTCATTGATAATTACTTAGATTCCGTAGAGCTTTGTGACTGGTATGTTGTTAACTCCGTTGTATCTGTTGTAATATGCAATAAAGTTCTTTTTAGTTTGTGCCTTTGTTTTGCAGTGCTGCATGGTGCTGAACCTCTGCCTCATTATACTGCTGCACATGCCATGAGTTGGTGTTTACAGTGTTCCCAAGGAGTGGCATATCTCCACAGTATGAAACCAAAGGCTCTAATTCACAGAGACCTTAAACCACCAAAGTAAGTTTGTGGCTCATATTTCATATTTTCTTACAGTTGGAATTTAAGACAACTGCATTTGAAATAAGTACCTTTAATTTATACCAATTTTGTTGGATGTACTGTATTCTAAATGAAAGCTGTGCATTTGAAACTTCAGTTACAGAATGATGGTGCATGGTACAGAAAATGAACTGTATTCAGTTACTTTCTGCTAAATTGGAAAAACATCCTGCTCCTGCCCTGCATCATGAAAGAGGGTTTTTATAGGGATTGGGCTTGGAATGCCCCAGTTTTACAGTGGGCTGTGACGTTCAGTTAGAGAATATTAGGGGCAGAGTTGTTTGGTTGCTTGGTTTTAGTGTCATATTTAATCTGATATATTAGAGCTCTTTTCCCACATGGCCATCCTCCTCTACCTTCTTCTGCCTGTTCCACTATGCCTGCCAGAATCTCACAACACTTTCCACTGAAAAAAAAAAAAAAAGAAAAAAAGAAAAAGAATGGTTTTCTGCCTAGTTTGTTGATGTGACTGATTTTACCTCTTCAGATCTGGCTCCACAGACAAGGTGGAAACAGATTTCGGGATCAGCAGGATCACCCCCTTTTGCTGGTAGCCTGCAGTTATTACCAGATAAAATTGTAACATAAAGCCACACTTTAAATCTTGAATTCGTTCTTGTATCCCCAGTTTTGATGTAGAGAGCTGTTAACGTGTAACTTCAAGTGCTTTCATTTAAATAAATAGCTGCATTGACTGACATTAATGGGAGTCTTGATCGTTCTGCGTTTGGTAAAATTGTTACAGCACTTGTTTTTCAGCCTCTGGCATCTGAAAGACTAATTTTGTCGGTATATGCTTAGTGGTTTACTATGGCTAAAGATATTTGTTTAAAATCTAGCATGTAGAAATACGAATAAATTATAGTACATAATTTCAAATGATTATCTGAAAATATTTCATAAGTTCGGATTAGGCACAAGTGACCTTTTTCTCAAGTTATAAAACTAAAGCACTGAGAAGCAAAGCCTTAGATATTCAACTATATTTGAATGATAGTTGTTGGGGAAAAAAAAATAAGTGGTTTATTTTCAGACTATTTCAACCTACTTTTTTTTTTTCTTTGACAGTTTGCTCTTGGTAGCTGGGGGGACGGTTCTAAAAATCTGTGATTTTGGTACAGCCTGTGATATTCAAACACACATGACCAACAATAAGGGAAGTGCTGCATGGATGGCACCTGAAGTTTTTGAAGGTAACAATAATATACAGTGTCAATATTATGTGTTCTTCCTGGGGCTGCAACTGTGAATGAATTTGATAGAGGAAATAATAGCATCATGTAATCTTTATTTCAATCTGTGTGTTAAAATTGGAGGTAACAGCTGCAAGAGTCTTGGCAGAATTCTAATATTTAATTAAAAATCTGTATGATTGTATATTGCCAAATACTTATGCAGAGTTTCGAAGAGTGGCACTGAAATGAGTCTATCATGTTGGTATTATACAGTTAATTACATGGAGATGTGGAACCTTTATTTGTGTCATTGCTGAGATTTACATAAGGAGTACCTGTAGACAGCTGCTGTTGCTTATTTGTATGTGAAACTCAGCCAGAGGGCTATTTCCCCAGGATTGTGCTGTTTCCAACATTCTGAAGTCATTTCAAACTCTTCTGACATTTAAATATGCTGCCGTTACTTTCACTCCCTATTCTGATCAGCTTTTGTCTTTAGAATTTCCCTGTTAGTGTCTCTAAATTGAACATAATTGCTGTCATTTTCAATCCCCTACTTTCTTGCAACTCCATCTTTGTCTGCTTTTTGTGTAATCGAGGGATTTGATGTAATTCCTCTTTCCTACATACTGAGGAACTTGTTATTAACAGTTAATTTAGTTAAGTAGCAAAATAAGCTATTTCTTGGAGTGTAGCTGGGGAAGACTGATGACACTTCATAATTAGATAGGTATGATTGCTGCATGATTATCAGAGAAATAATCCAGTCAATATTAGATTGCAAATTGAACACCATTTAGCCAGTCTATACCTTAAATTATCATTGCGATTAGCAGAGTGGTTTGGAGAAGTCATCTTCCTGCTTTAGGAAGCAGGTGTCCTGGCTCTGATATATTTTGCAAGTGCCTGTGTGCTGCAGTGGTTTCCCAGATTCTGGATCCAAGTGGCCTCTTTTACGGTCCTTATTCCAGAGAGGAGCAGTAAATTATATATGTCCATATACATTTTTAGGAGGTGTTTCTTCCCAAACACCACTTTTGGAGCTTTTATTTTGAAGGTACCATTTTTTCCTACCCAAAGGTGATCTGTTTCAGTCTGGTGCCTAAAAATTCTCCATTGTGTCACTTTATATTGAGACACCTACTCTATTTCTTTAGCTAGGAATGCTTCTTTTCTTAACTGTTCTTTACTATTCAGTGAAATTTTTTAAACAAGAGATGATTTTTCCTTTATAAATAATCAATTGAGCAGTCAATATTAAAGCTAGATTTTTTTGAGTGAAAAATTTTAATCTAAAGATATTTTGAAATATGTATATTGTAGGAGGAATTTACAGTACATATCCTAATTCCTCTGGTGTGTTAATTCAGCAAGGCAGAACAAAGGAATCCTGTGTTGCAAATTTATTGTTGGACAGCAGCAAAAGCCTTCAGTTTACAGTTGGTTTTATGTACTTTTATCTGAAAGCATTCACTGATAATGACACAAATGTTTATACAAGAAGATGTATCAAGAAAAAAAATCTAGCAGCTTCTGTGATGTGGCATATCAAATTACTCGTGAAACAGTCATTAAACTACTAAAATTATCATGTCAAATGTCAAAGTTGTTAAAAATTTGTTTGCTTATCTTACTGCATCAGAATTCAACAATGGAATAAGTACTAATATTTTAGTACTGTTCTAATACTAAAGTTTTTAGATCAGAACAATAAAGGTACAAGATGTTATCTGTTGTAGATGGCTGAGTGCTCACTGAAGTAATTGCCGTTAAAAAAAAAAATTAAGGTTTTCCCCCCATTTTAAACATTAGGGCACCTAAAGCCTTGTACAGATCAAATGATCTAAATGAAAATAATATCACTCAGAAAAGGATAAAGTGAAAAAGAGCAAGTGCTCTAATCTCAGAACTCCCTTTAGAAGAAACTATTTTAAAATTGCCTCGGGATAACTGGATGGATTGAGGAGTGACTGTGTCTATCTGTTACCCTACCTTGGTCTGGTACATAATGAAACAGTACAGAACGCTCTCTTCTTTTGGACTCTGTTTTCAGAATTAGTCCAAGAATTCTCAGTCACAAAATAGAATTTCCTTGCTCAAACAGGAGAGTAACACTGCTTCGCTGCATAGGCTGCATGTCACAGAAGTGCTGTGGCTGCATAGGTGAGACAGACTGTTCTGCCTCCCTTACCAATCTGCCATTGTTAGCAGATACCTTTTTCCCCAGCATCTTTGAAAATAAGCTGACTGATAAAGCTGACTTTGTTATTCTCTTTCAGTAACTTTTGAACTTGTTAGCCACATTCAGTTACTTTGATACAGATGTAAAGAGTTTTGGAGATGCCAAGTTCTTAAAGAGTTTTGTAAAATCAGTAGCTGGGAGAAGTCCAAAAGAGTGCCTTCACTTGGAGAGGACTTGTGGTTTGTGCTGCAAGCTCCCTGTCCTGATTGCCTTGCAGATGGGTCTGCAAGAACTGGCCTGAGAATGCATTGCTTTCCTTGCACAGTTTGTCAGAGGCATGGGGGCAGAGGAAGACAACTTATAGGTAGTGGAACCTGTTGCAACTGGACGTTATACAATGGGTATCCACATGAAACTAGACTTCTTGAATCCCACTGATTATGAAATTATTTGTCTCCATGATGCTTTCCAATTATCTATTAACAAAAACATCTCTTGGCCACTCGATGCTGATTTTGATCCTTGTTTGAAGACAAGCAAATCTCTTGTCATTTATATTCAAACATTTATTGTCATGTCATTAGCTACTCACATTTCTTTTTAGTATTTACACAAGTTGTGGTTACAGAGCATACATTCTTTCTTTGCATGCTCTGAGCATTTTTATTCATTATTTTATATCACCTATGTGTCTTCTGCACCTTTAACAGGTTAGAGTCTTAGAAATATTAAACTTACAGTCAAAGAACTTTAAGTAATGACATATTTTATGAAAAGAGTAAGAATAATGAACAGGGAGGAAATAAGATGGTGAGGAATTGAGGAATCTGCTAATTAGTTCATATGATAAGTTAGTAGTTCTGCTGAAGACCTGTAATTCATAAGGAGCAATGGATATGACAGAGATATTATTGGCTGGCATATTGTGACTGACATGGAAGAAGTGAGTTGAAGAAGAATATTTAGAGGAAGCAAGCATAGTCAGTTAAAGCCTGAATGCAAGAGATCTTTGAAACTTAATAAATTGTGTTTTATATTATATCAGAAAACTGATGCATTTTGTCATTTCAGGATGACTCCAAGTGAAAAGGATTGATTTCCAGAGAGAGGCATTCTTAACGATCATACTGTCAAATGCTTTCAGACTTAAGTTAGTGTGAATCAGCCAGCTTTAGAAAACTGTTTTTTCTCAACAAAACAAATATGAAATGAAAGAAAGCATATAGAGCTCAAACTGTACATCTTTTTAATGTGTTATGTAGAAAAGAGACAAATTATATTATTGGCTTTCTTCCAGGCAGCAATTACAGTGAAAAATGTGACGTTTTCAGTTGGGGTATTATTCTCTGGGAGGTAATCACCCGTAGGAAACCTTTTGATGAGATTGGTGGTCCAGCTTTCCGCATAATGTGGGCAGTTCACAATGGTGAGTTGAAAATACTTTATTGCATTTGAAGTTGCGTATTTGGCCTATAAATTTGCTAAGCACTCTTAACTGTGCAGGTTTAAATTACTAGTTTTTCTGTTTTATACATCATTAAATATGCATTTTTGTCATAAAGACTTAATAGGTGGACACTGACCACTTTTGTGTCAGTGTGGTTTTTGTGTAATTTGGCTGCTGCAGTCCTTGCATTTCCTGCTGCATGTAACTGGTATATGAACAAAAAGGGGAAAAGAGCTGTGTTTTTTCTGTGAGGACACTTCATTTTAAAAGTGGTCTGAATCATGTGCTACAAAAAACCCCACAACCCTTCTGTCTGGATGAATTATTATTTTATTAGCCAAGTTGTCTTTTTTTTGTTTGTTTGTTTAAATTGTGTGTCTACAGGAAATGTGTGAATTTAAATAACTGGACCTGTCTTTAGAAATGCTAGAAACTGTCAAACTCCTGCAGGACTATTAAGTATTAAAAATGTTACTTTGTTTTTCATATGGGTTTTGTTGTTGTTGTTGTTCTGCTGTTTGAATTGTTTTAACTTTATATCTAGGTACTTGCAGTCATGGAACAGGACTCTACTGTGTTAGGTACTATACAAACAGATTTTCAGGAACTTAAAATATTAACAGTAGACAATGGTTAGATTCAAATGGACAAAGCAGTGGTACAATGTTGGTCAGAGTAGTAGACTGTAGTATCTTCATGCTAGTGGTGTAACTTTTTTAACAGTGTGTTTTTAGGTACCATGGCACAGCAGAGTTTTAAGAAGAATAAAGTAATGATTAGTGAAGTAGTTCAGTGAATGTCTGCAAAGAGTTTCTGCCATTTGTGAAAGACAACATCAAAGAAAACACAAACTTGTTTGGAAGATGTAATTAACAAACAAGCAATGAAGGCCGGTACTCTGCCTGAGTGTCATTGCTTCAGTACTAAATGATAGAAGCTTAAGGTGAGCACAGGCATCCTGTTTGATGAAGAAGAGAAGGGGGCAGACAGTGATAGGATGGATGAGAATTATAATAATGCACAAAGAAGGATGCTTGCAAATGGCATTTTTGAATGAAGAAATATTATCCATGTAATTTTTTGAGGACACGAGTTCCTTGTGGTTGGGAGTCATAAGTGCTTTGCAGAAAAGCATTAACTATAGAAGTGTAAATGTACTACTCATAAATCAGAAAGCCTCAGTAAGGTGTGGGAATATCCTTTAGGGGAAGACAAATTCTCTATCTGTCACTACTTTTGCTTTAAAAACTTCTGTTTTTCTCTTTTGTTTTTGTTTTTTTTTCCTTCTTTTCCTTCTTAGGAAGGAAGCGTTAGTGTGCTTCATCTCACTTGAAAACATTGTGGTATTCTTACTTCATGTATTCTTTGTTATGGTTAATACATTTTTAAATACTTGCTGCTTTCTATGCAAAATGTCACTATATCTCATGTATTAAACATAACTGGATGTTCATTAGTTGTACTCATTGCTGAAATACTAAAAAGAGTAGAAACTTGAACCAAAAACCAGCTGAATAGCTATACAACAGTTGAAGTAAAATGTGTAATTAAAAATGTGTATAGGCCATTAAAAGTCACCCAAAATTGATACTTCTAATGCATAATAATTTTTCAGGAAGTTAAGAGCAAAATCAGCTCTCAAAAATACTTTTTTTTTCCTTTTCTTTTCTTGTGAGTACAGCATTAGGACCAAAGATTGTTACTTCCCTCTTAGTTTGGACTAGAGCCTTATTCTTCAGAAAGTGGTAACATATTCATTAACCATTGTCATACATTGTATTTGGTCCATCAGTGAACTTATTCAAAACACTACTGAAGGAAAAGTTTCATTTTCTTTGTAGTTGTTTGTGTGTACTTGGAACTTGTATGTAGTGCAAAGGAATGTCTTTTGTCAATTTTTTATTTGTAAGAGAGAAAATTAAGTAAAGGCCAGTTCTTTCAGACTACAATTAACTGTATGTTTTTCTGTATTTATTTAGCAAAGTAACAGAGAGAGTTCGGTCACTGTCAGTTGTCTTATAATCTGCTTAATAAATTAAGGGTTTTTTCTGATTTCAATTGTAGGTACTCGACCACCACTGATCAAAAACTTACCTAAGCCAATTGAGAGTTTAATGACCCGTTGTTGGTCCAAGGATCCCTCACAACGACCATCCATGGAGGAAATTGTTAAAATAATGACACACTTGATGCGGGTATACAAATTCATTTTAGTATCTTAACCGTTTCTTAACCTACTAAGTTGTGAAATTGAATTATAAAAGGTGTGCCCTTTATCACACTCTAAAGGCAGGCTCACATGTTTTCTCTCTCTCTCTCTCTCTCTCTCTCTCTCTCCATCTTTTTGATAAGAATTATCAAATTATTACAGTAAAGAAGGGAACCTCTCCTTATGGGAGAGGTATGATAACCCATAACAAATTTGGGGCAAATAACAAAAATAGTCATAGATGTATTTTAGTATGTTACTAAAAATAATTGCATTTACTTCTAAATAAATTATAAACATATATAATTCATATTTATAAATTATGTATGAGGTACTAGTTAAATAATTTTAAAACAATTGTTAATTACTTTGTTTATCAAATCATTGCTGTTTTTTCACAGTACTTTCCAGGAGCTGATGAACCTCTGCAGTATCCTTGCCAGTATTCAGATGAAGGCCAAAGCAACTCTGCCACTAGTACAGGTACACTCGTATAAATAAGAGAAAAGAACAGCAACATAAAATGATGCAGATTATAAAGCACATTCCCATATTGATTTTGAACTTGTATTGGGAAAGGTAACCTTTCCAAAATCTTAAACATTGGCAGGAATCTAGTTAAGACCTCATACCACATCATATTTAGTGTTGTCAGCCAAGTGGTTTTGCTACCTTTATTGGAGAACAAACATATAATAAAAGCTATCTCAGAATGTCCAGGTTTAGGATCTCTTCCTTTTTTCCCCAAGGTTGCTAGCAATTGCTGCTCTTTCACTCATGTGTAATGTCTAGGAGCTACTGTTTTTAAATTTTTGATGGCTCTTGAAAGCTGCACCTGATTTCAGTTATGATCTCCATGATTTAAACCTGCAGTTGTTTTATGTTAGGATGCAATACATCCAGTAATTTAAATTAAGTACAAGCAAATCACTAGAAAGGTGAGTGGAAAAAGATGGGGGCTAGGCTTTCAGGTAGTTTTGCCCTCAGAGAAATACTTTTAATAATAGAAAATAAGACTGGTCTTCTCATTTTTTAGAGAACAGTTTTCCCACTTCAGTTGTTTTTAATCTTATCTCTCTTCACCTTACACTGCTTGGATGGTTTGTTTTCTATCTCCAAACAGATTGCTGTTATTTTGGATAAAGCTTCCTTGGCTACTTCACAACTTAGTGACCTGTAAATTATCTTACAAAATCTTTTCAGCTGTAGCATTGTACTGACTTTAATAGCTGTTCTCCACCACTCAGCATGTGATTTTAAGACATGATTTATCACTTTAAACTGTGAATATATCTTGCCTGTTATTTTTCAGCTATTTATGCTCCTCTGTGGTTAATGATGGACTTTGTCATTGAGGTTGCTGGTTGTGTTGTTGGTATAACATCTTCCCCAACAATTTCAGAGCAACCTAAAGATTGACTTCAGAATGTCATCCTAGTACTTAGTTGTGTATTCTTGTTCCATCCTTTTACTTCTTACATGAATGGATCAGTTGCAATCTTGCAGCTTGCCTTTCGTTTAAAAGTTTTACAAAGAGTTGCTTTAAAGCAAAGTTAGGCTTCTGAGAATGCTCAAGGGAAGAGATGTACTTTGGTATTTTTAATGGAAATTCTCAAATATTTTTCTTTGTTATTGATGTCCAGGTTCATTCATGGACATCACTTCTACAAACACAAGTAACAAGAGTGATGCTAACATGGAGCCAAGTGATTTCCAAGGAGCTTCTACCAATGACACTATTAAACGTTTAGAGTCAAAATTGGCACAACAAATGAAAAATACAGCCAAGCAGCCGGTAAGCCAACACATGCAATTTTGAACCGTAATAATGAAGTGAATAAAGATGGACAAAAGTGTTGTAACTGCTATGTGTCCTCTTTCATAAACAGTTCAAAATTGGAGCTAGTTGGTTATAGAAAAAGAATGTGAAAAGAGGTAGAAAAATACTGAATTATTCCAAAAAAGTAGACTGGAAGGCTCTAATAAGATCTCAAATTAAATAAAAAAAATAGTCTATTTTATTTAAAGAGATTCATTAGGTTGAAAAAAATATATTTGAAAATCGCTACCTTAATTTAGAACCAAAATATTAGTAAGACATGAAAGGATTAAGCGTTTATGGGAATTTTGAAAATACTATGTTTTATTTCAAGTATGATGAAAAAATACAAAGATTCTCTTGTGACAATATTGGCCTAATTTTACTCAATTTTTATTTGTGTAAAGTTAGATTCTTTTGAAAGTTGCAGATATTTGGTTCTTGTATGCCAATAATAGCTAAATTATTACCATTTATTGAATTATAAATTTTAAATATTCTAACTTTTAAAATGCATGTTATAGAAATATATTTTAACCTACATACTGTGCATATCATGGAGAGGCTTCTGCAGAATATTTTTGCTTTTTAAAAATGTGACTATTGAAACAGGGTGATCCTGGCCGTTTGAGTTTACCCCCATCTCGTGGGAGCAGTGTGGAGAGCTTGTCCGATGTTCGCGCACGACCACAGTCAGCCCTTGTTTCAGGAGAAGCCAAAAGGATGAGTGCTGACATGTCTGAAATAGAAGCAAGAATAGCTTCCATCACAGGTAAAATTAAAGAATGTTTGGGGGATAGGCTAAGGAACTGGAAGGAAGGAAAGGAGGAAGGAAGATAGTCTTACAGAGGCCGTATAAAAATACTTCAACTTTTCATGTATCTTTATTGTCCTTTATTTACTGTGGGGGGAAATGGCTTTATTCGCTGTTGTACACTCAACAATGTTGAGTATTTTAATTGAGTACTTTTAAGGTTTCAGCAGAGGTTACTTCTGTTGAATTATGCTTTTACCTTTTAAAAATTCATTATGACACTTCTAAATATCAGTCCTATTCCAAATGCACAATTTTCTCTTTGCGTCTGAAGTAATGTTATTCCATCTCTGAATAGAGTAATTATTTATAAAATAACATTTCCTTCAAGGGTATTCATATAATATTTTGAAATTAAAAGGTGGGTTTAAAGTTCAGCATGTTCCCAAGTAAAAATCCATTTTGACAGATTTCAGGAAGGGAAACATAGGTAGATTTTATTCATCAGATTAACGAAGCATTGGTAGCTTTTGTTGTTTAAAAAAAAAAAAAAAAAGCTACAGATTTTTTTGCCAGGTTTGCTTCAGGTAGCTCTGAACTGTTGTGTCTAAACATTGAATCCTAGAGTTGGAATTTCTGTGTAAGTATAAATACATAATTTTATGGTGAAAGCAATCATTATTCTTCCCAGAAGAGCAAATTAATAAAAATGTGTGTACTTGGCAAACACTTTCTTGTCTCTTTTCTTCCTCAAAGATATTGTTTGTTAATCTATGCAAACTTCAGGTTTTAAGTTTCATATCTGAAACTTTTTTTGTTGCGGTGTATAACCAGAGATTTAAATAATCAGACAAAATTACTTCGGTTAGTCCAGGATTATTTAGCTGTTGTAGTATTTTTCTACCAATCTGAAGATTAGGGTAATTGAGTACCTGTAACTAATAAGGAAATATGTATTGTATTCTGGCTTGTGCACCATGACTATTCATTTTTATTCTTCATTGTAATGTGATTACTCCAGGTTCTTGTTTTACTAAATACTGAAGTTACTCATGAAATAATATTTATCTTGCCCTAAACACTTTTTGCTTTTATGTTCTTATGTTGAAGCCTTATTCCAAGATTTATCTTTTGTATTATCAGTCTTTGGCGGGATGGTTGTGTAGCACATCTCACCCTGAAAATCTCTAAAGGTTTCCTAACACAGAAGGCAGCTGTGTACTTACCTGATAATAATAACATGCTGATTTTATTTTAAAACATGTCAGGACTCACTTTGGTCACTGACACTCTAAAGTCAATGTAAGTTTTTGACATTAGTGGAGATAACCTGGCCCTCCTTTGTGTGAGTTTCCTGGTTTGTCTTCCTTAAGTACATTGCTCTGAGTAGTAATTATTATTTCAGAATATTCGAAGATTTTTTTTTTATTACTGTAGGGCTTATTTTCTTAAAACAAAAATATGTATTGAATATGCTAGTCATTTTTTTTAAAGAAATCACTTCTGGCATTAGTGGGCTACTAGAAATTAGGTCAAACCCATCTGACTGTAACTTTTTCAAAAATTGCTGAAACAGCACTGTATTGGTTTTGCTTTGTTTTTTAATCTTGTTAACTCTGTGACAGAAATAATATGCTGTGAACTGGAAAAAAATTATGTGGCTGGGTGAGAATTGGGCTGTTGGTAAGAGTAAATCAGGTCAAGAATTATTTAATCTTCTTCTTCCAGCTATCCCTAGGTAAAATGTAAAAGCAAATAACATAATGCACATCACCATTACTTGTTAAGTTTGAGGTGGCTATGTTGCAATGTTCTACCTTTGAGATGTATTCAGGCTTTTCTCTAAATGGGAACTATTTATGTTAAACTACACAAGTAGTAAAATAAAAATGAAAAATGCATTATTAGATTTTATTCCAAAGTATATGGTGCTTCTTGAACACTTACTAACGATATACAGTTTGTAAACCAAAAAATCTTCACTAATAGGACAAAAAGTGGAAGGCGGGAATGATTGTCAAATGTAATAAGAGTAAGCATTTTTTCAGAGACAGATGAGATTTCCTTTAAAAGGCAGTGATTTAAAGAAACAGAAGTACCCAACTATCAATCTTGTTTCTAAAATAGTTTGTACTGAACACTAAAGAGAAGATGTTCTATAAGTTCAGGCAATCAAGAATTTATTCTGAATATACAAGTGATCTGAAATAATTTAATTTGTTCTCTGTTTGGATAATTACATATGGTTTTCCCTTCCTTGTTGCCATGCTGCTTTCTGTGTTTGACTTTTGTGTTGCTAACTACAACTAATTACACGGTGTTGTAATGATGGCTAGTTCTGCATTTTTTGCTTTTTAACAGTTGCTTTACTATGTGTAAGCATGAGTGGAAGGCAATGCAGTTTATTCTGCATGACACATTTTTGCATGAACTATAGTTTAACCAAGTTTATGAAAAATGCAATATTAGGAATTTAATAATTTTGCTATTGCCATTTTAGTGTTTTGCATGTGTATTGTATATGTGTATTTTTTCAGCCTATTCCAAGCCTAAACGAGGCCATCGTAAAACTGCTTCATTTGGCAACATTCTGGATGTCCCTGAGATCATCATACCAGGTATCGCAGACCAGGTGAACGGGTCAATTGGTTAAGATGCCGGAATAATGATCAGACTGCTAAAAATACTTCTTGCTCCAGTTGCTCTAGGACTGAACTAGAAATTATCCCAATAATATTTTCATAATATCTCTGTAAAGGAGAGTATGATATTTTAGTACAAACTTACTTTTATCAGTGAAGGATTCAATTTTCTACTTCAAATTTACTTTTATTGGTAGAGGATTTTTTTTCTTTATGATCTTGATATTGAGAGTCTTCTTATAGAAGGTATTACAATACCTCATTCTGAAAATGGACTTAAATTGAAAAATTCCTGTCTAGGTCATTATCTTGCCCTGATCTTTGTTGTGTTTGAGCACCCATTTTTAATCTAATCAAGTGTGAGTAGAACAAAAGACTTAAATCCATACAGAACTTCAAATCTACATGATACTTACAATTAAAAAAAAAAACCACTTAGTCTGTGTAATTCTTATATTTGACTACACTTTTCTAGAACTAAAATGTGTCTGCATGAGGTATTTTGTTGTGTTTCATTTAACACAAACTAAAATTATTAGGAGAGGCTTCTGACCGGAAGAAAAGCAGTATCATCCGGAACCATAGCTGGTAATGTCAGTTGAGACTTCAATGAATAATTCTCATCTATCCCAAGTCTATATTTAGTTAACAGCATATCATTTTCCTTTCCCATTCATTTTTTTGCAACCAAACTGGATTTCTCTCTTTCATTTCATACTTGTCAAGGCCTAAAAATAAGTATAATCAATCCCAAACTGTGATAGGTATGTCGTTAGTGGTATGGAGGTCACTTCAAAATGATGTGTTAGAGGCAGGAGGTGCAAGTAGTAGTATCTACTGCTGATCTACAATCTATTAAAAACTACGGACCCCCTAGTCTAAATTTGTGTCATCTGAGGAAGTTTCCTTGTAAAACTTGACATTATTTTGGTATTTTAAAGTTGAATGCAAATGATCATTTTGTACAAAAGTTTCTTTCAAATAACTTTATTGAAGTTTACTTTAAAAAAAAATACAGAATGTTAAAACATAGATTCCAAAGAATAATAGCACTACCCATGAAAAGAAAGCCTATTTGGCATTGAGGCTAACAATTATCAAGAAAGTTTACTAGTGTAGCTTTCCACTGTAATTTTCAAACAGTCCTGGCCTGCCATGACATAAATGAAATCCTGAGAGAACAAGGAAAGAGAAAGTGAAGAGATCTGTGAAGTTTTGCAGTATCCACACATAATGAGAGCCTGGTAAAGACGCTCTAGAAGCTGAGTGCCTCTTGCCTATGCACGCTGCATGTAACACCACTGAGGCTTCCAAGAAAACTTAACACTTTTAGAGAAGGATTAAAAAGTCAGTGAAATAAAATACAATGTGATTTTCCCAAAATAGATTGTACCAGTCTATTGGTTTTTCTTATTTAGGCAGAGGATGTCAATTAGATATTTTTAATCTGGACTACTGTAATTGAACTTGACAGGATGGGAATTCCAATGTGAATTTTGAATAGAAAAGAGAGAAATAGCAACCTCTAGAAATGAAAGAAGGTATAGGATTGGAGCAAGCATATTAATGAGTTTTCTCAAAATTTAAGGTATTTAAGTCTTAAATAGGCAATAATGAAATTCACTGTTAATACTTTATCAGATGTGACTTTTCTTAAAGAGGATTAGAGGTAAATTTTGTTGTGACTGGGGAAAAAAAGGGAAATGGTGTAAAATCCAGGATCATGCACTGTGGGTCATACACTAGCAACACTTCCTTTTAATAGGATGACAAAGGACGATAGCAGATGCATGCAGATTAATCCCAGGTAGTATCAGCCACTAATGTAATGCAGTTGTGAAAAACTATGTGATTTTTTAGGGTTCATTTTCAGGAAAGATAAGGAAGCACTAACACTGTTTACAGGCCTTTGTTGAGGTTTAATCAGGAATTCAGTATACCATTCTGGGCAGCCATATAAAAGAAACCTACGTGTGCTCTGAAATAATAGCAAGAAGAGCTGCTAGGATAGTATGGAGAGTATAAAGAAGAATCTGTAAGGATTGCTTTTTCAGCCTACAAAAGAAAACCTAAGAAATGAATAATTATTTTCTCTAGATGAATCTGAAGCTAAAGACTAGGAAGAAAGAACTACTTAAGCTAAAAGATAGTATTGGCACTACAGAAAAAAGATGTAAATTGTCTGCAAATAAGTCAGGACTGTATAGTAAAAGTTTTATGGTTGTCAGAACAGCTTTCTCGTAAGAATCCCACCGTCAGGAAAAGAGAGATTAATCATTACTGACAGGGATGTGATCATCTGCCCAGTAAACGAATTATACTTATCTGTATACTTAAAGCAGTTCAGTTATTGCTCAGTTATTATTTTAAAGACAATATAACATGGCCTATTTCTCACCTCTTTCTTTTCCTTACTCTCTCAGCACAAGGCTTTCAGTCCTGGCCTTTTCACGTGCTTTTCCCCTTCTAGTTTTACTTCCAAGATCCCCAGACTGACACTTCGGTCTCAATCCCACCCTGTTATGTTCCTTAGCACTTTTGCCACATACCCAGATCCTCCAAACTTCCCTGGACATGTCCATCGGCGGGGCGAGCAGCCCATCTCCATCCTGGGGGCAGCGCCAGCGCCGACCCAGTCAGTGCGGGGCTGCCTGAGGTCTGCTGAGCACATGGGAAAGCAGCTGCTTCCCAGAGAGGGGAGGCACCAGGCAGGCATTTTACCGTGAGTCAGCTGCTTTGGGCAGGGCTATTTTAGAAGTATGAGTATTACATCTGCTATCATTGGGGTTTTTCGTAATGTGTTACCTCGGCTGCTTTTCATCCATCAACTGATTATGCTACCGAGGTCATAAAAACACATCAGTTAAAGGTAAAATGTTGGCAGAAGTGGAAGTTCTTAAAATATATTTGCTTTTTTTTCTAAATAGGTTTAAAAAAGGGTGAATAGATCTTTCTGTTGTTTAACATGCTGCTTTGTGTTACTAGTTTGCCAAACTTAAAAACTGAAAAATGGATCAACTAATTCATTTTTGGTGTAAGAACTTGGCAAATGAGTTTTCAGTGGTGGCATCCTGCAACTAGATAGCCAAGTGAAGTATTAATTTTTTTTTAAATTTATAGTGTAGATAAAGTATAGTATAGATAATTTGCAACAGCATTTTCTTTATATATATATGAAAAATAAAAAGCCTAGTAAGTATAAAAGTTTTAAGTAGCTGTATGTTTAAAGAAACAACAAAAAAATTAAAATATAATTTGTGAAATGATC
>NW_010101065.1:29406-40150 GCF_000699245.1 Pterocles gutturalis
CTTTTCAATACAAACCAGTCAAGCAGCATCTAGCAAATATACCTTCAAGTACAGCCTTTTCTTCACTGGCAACATTAGACATCTCGTGCATATAGCACGAAAAAAATAAATAAATAAATAAATAAAAACTTCTAAATCTTTCTTTTTCAGTTGACAGTATGCAACTCCTTCCTGTGTTATACTCTTTCAAATAGTAAAAATAAATAAAAATAAAAAATAAAATAAAAGCCAAATAAAGCATTTGGCTTTGTAATTTTATCATCTGAAACTGTGCCACAGGTTTTTATGGCATTGACACTGCATAAATAATTACTTAAGATAGACACATTTTGTTGAGTGTCTTTAGAAAGTGGATAGGAATTATAGATGCTCTAGGTCGATAATTTTTCCATCTACTTTTAAAACCAACAAAAATCCCATCCTTGTCCCCCCAGATCACTTCCTTCTTCTGGAATTCAGCTCAATCTTTTAGCTTCTTTAAAATGAAGCACCTTTGCGTTCGCTGATCATCTTGTACCGTGAGGGAAGTTTAGGTCTTGTAAGTGTGTAAGGAAGAGTACTGTGCACGAATAAAAGTGTAAAAGGAGACACAAGTATCTGCTAAAGGGCAAGGAGAAGAGTTCTTAGCTGGTCTGGATAATTGGAGGGGGGGTGATTAAAAGCTGTAATAAGTTGTGTAATTTGTTTCTGCTGGAGTATGTCAGGCAGCACATGATAGAAGTTTCCTGTACCTTTTGAGTTTTGTTTCTGAAAATAAGCAACAGTATGTGAAATTGGTATTTTGAGACCAGGAAGTATGTTTGTGGTGTTTGTTTTTTAATCTTAAATTCCTGTAAACCACTGAAATCCTGACATAGTTCATCAAGCTACTGTATATTAACTGCCGTGCATTTACACAAATCTTAGGTTCTTATAATGAGATTAAAAAAGTTTTAAGTGGACGTAGAAGTAAGAATGAGATCAAAACTGTGAGAAGAAAAAAACAGAGAAGCAGCAATGATAATTTCAAATAAGGATTATTTGTGTAGTATGTTTTTGAATTGAAATTTGTCTGGAATCTGGAGCAATAAGTATTTGTTGATTTGTAGTCTGTTTCTGCTTTGTCTAAGCTATTTGCCAGATGTCTGCAGTAGTTACACTAATTAAAATGGCATTGCCTAGTAGAGCTTGCTCTTCCCTCATGCTACTAACTTGAAGATATTTCATTTAAAGGTGTTCATTTATTACAACACAGTAGTTTTGGGCCCTCTCTCTGCCCCCAAGGCATTTTATTTTCTTTCTTGCACCCCACCCTGATTATTTTAATGTTTTGGCAGCCATGTTCTAATATTTCAGCAACACATGTGCTGGGTTCTTTAAATTCACAAATGTTGCTAATCTGAAATTAGAATTTCAGATATTTTTGCAAGCCTATTTCAGCTGAGCTAATTTTAGAACAGTGTTCTTGAATGAAATGTGCACATAGTTTTGTATCAGTCATGGGTGGATCACCCGTATCTTGAATATTGAGATGAGCTGTGGCAGCCAGATGAAGTATCCACAGCACAGAGTTCTCTTACATATATAATTTTGTTTGTTAAATGATTAGACATAGAAAAAGTTCGCTGTGAATGAACAACTTCAGAAAGTTTGCCATAGATTTCTCATGCACACAATCTCTAATATGAAAGTATTAAACCTAATATAACCATAGTTGCTTAGGTAAGTATATACTTTCCCTGAATTTCAGAAGCAAAAGATCAAGACCACAGAAAAGTTGCAATTCAGATTCATGTGTAGTCAAAGTAAACAATATATTCCCGTTCTAGAATCCTTTTTGATTTTTTTATATGCTTGTTTCTCATAGTACTTTCTATAAATTTTAGACTATAAAAAATCATGACAAATTGGTAAAGTGACACTGAGGATTTTGTATTGCTGTTTTGTGGTAACGTGTTCCTGTGTGTAATAGTACCTATATTTAAAAAACTAAAGTATGATACTGTTAAATGTATTGATTAATATTAGTCTTACATTTTTGTAGTGACTGTTGCAAATGAAAACACCTGTCAAGATAGGCTGTAGGGTCATCCGGATATGATGCTGAATAAGAAGTACCTAAAAGGTTAAAAATGCGATGCCTGTTACAGGGCTCAGAGCGAGCTGGGCTGGCTGGTGCGTTCGGGTTGCTGGGCGAGGGGCTGCCACGGCTGCAGTGCATGTTTCGGATGCTCCCTGCCAGTAGAAAAGTTACGTAATGCAGAGCTAAGAGCAAGAATTTTGAGCATTGTCAGCTGTTACTCAGGACGTTTTGGTGTTTCCTTTTGGACAGCTGACCTGCTCTCAAGAGACAATATAAACAATCACTGTAATAAAAATCAAAGTAGGCAGGGAGATTCCATTGCATAATCTCCTTTTATTTTTAAGGAGACTTCGTTTCCTGGAAATGCCTTTGATTGCGTGTCAGTGTTAAAATTTAAACTGTTTTATGTAGCTGTCACTGGTGGATAATTGCTAACAGGTGGAAGGAGAAGAGGAAAAGATTACAGCATTGTGCTCAGGAGATTGATAGTGAGATGTGATTTAGCTAAACAGTCCCCTTTTCACACTTCTCAGAGCATGAGAATAGGACATAGTTTCATTCATCCGAAGGAGACAAAGACCAGAAAGAAGCGCTTTCACTTCTTAATTTTTGCGAGGGGAGCGGCATGCGGGCAGGAGTCCTTGCTCTGTTCCTTGAGCACACCAAAGAGCAACAGGTTAAAGCTGGCAGCCTGTTATCTTCGCGGTCTAGCTTTTAGAAATCCCCATAACGTAACGCACTTGAAATAGATGTCGTCATCAGCTCCTGCCCCGAGTACTAAGCCTGCTCAAATACATGTGACAGAAGATGGTGGAGTAGAGTGCGGCAGCTATTCATGTGGTAGGAGTGGTTATTGTGTTAGGGTGTACTTTTTGTTGACAAGCCAGCATGTTTTGAGTTAAAATTCTGCAGCTGTCTCTCTCTCCCCCCCTCTTACTTTCTGTCTGTGGATTTGTACAAATTCCAAGCTCCTCTGAAACAGTCGCACCCTTCTTATTTTGTTCTGAATAGATTTCACTGGTTTGTTTTTGTTTTGGTTTTTTCCCAGCAGGAAACGGACAGCAGAGGCGGAGATCCATTCAAGATCTTAGTGTTGCTGGAACAGAGTCCAGTCAGGTAACATCTTTCTCATCTGTTCTTTATCTTTCTGTAAAGTCAACAGCGAATCTGTACAGGGAAACTGGTCTGGAAATTTTCACCTTTGATGCTTTTGTAGAAATGATGTGGGAGGTTGGCAGACTTTAATGTTGTTTGTATTGCATTTGAATTAGATTCCGTGAGGATAGTCTATGAATGAGCTCTGTATAGCTCATGCAGCATTTATCACTTGTATGTACACATAGTTTTTGTGTATCACTTAATTTGGCTGTGGGCAAATGTTATGCAGGAAAGTCTTTTCCCCTCTCTGCATGTATCAAACAATTGTGATTACCACGTAAGATTATCTGAAGCAGTTATACATACATTAGACTCACTTTTGCATTAAAAATATCATGTGCATCATAATTATGGATTTATTTATTATCAGTCTCTGAACCTTGAATAATAACTTAAGAGAAGTATCTCTCCAGTTCTTGTGAAGGGTTGACAGGAGGGTGCAGTCACAGAGTTTTGTTTAAAAAGAAGACTATCTCAGTAAGATATTGTATAGTAACATAGCTTTTTATCTGATATCATAAGTGCTGTGGTGACAAAAACAGTAGTATACCACATAAAATTCAAATTAAACTAAGAACAAATTAAACTAAGAACATCTTAAATGAGAAAAGTACAGCTAATGCTTTATTCGCATGTGTTTTGTGTTTTTAATTGCTTCATTTTCTGTTTCAGTAATTCACAGAGGCTATTTGGTCGTTAGTGTGAATTAACAATGTGGGAAAATGGAGCTTACCATATTCACCAGGTTAATCAGGTTTCCATATTAAACAAACTACTGCAATAATTTTGGGGTATTTTTGGGGGTGTGCAGTTATCAGGGAGATCAACATTTGATCCATCTTTAATTCAACAGAGCATGATAAGCCACCAAAACCTCATTAATCCCGCAGGTAATATTAGCAGAATTTACTCCATATATCTACCAGAAATTAATAGAATGACTGTTAAATATATTTTAATATCTTCAGAGAAGGCTGGTTTTTTAGAAAGGAATTAATCTGCAAAATTTGTTAAAGAAAGAGATTAGCCTATTCAATTAACTGTAGAACTAAAATTATGCAAGACAATTAAGTGACAGTATGTCAGTTATAATAAAAGGCACTGATTGATGTATGAATATAATTAATTATAGCTTTTTTATTTTAAATTTTTCATTCTGTTAATTTTAATGAATGGTTAATACTTGAAAACATAGAATTTCAGAATTTTCTTCGTATCTTAATAACTAGTATAAAACCTTTTTTTGAAAGCTCACCTACTGCTTGTATGGATGTTCTAGCTAAATCGTCCTTGTCACCAGGGGGGTACAGAAGAGTTTGTTGTTATGTCACCAGTTTCTGATGAGGGCCTATAGAAGTACCAGAATCACATTTTCCTTTCTTGCTTCTGACAGTATACATATTGAAAAGCAAAATGGAAGAATTACATTTATCTACTTCTATCTTGCAGTTTTTTGAAAGGTTATGACACAATCTGGAAAACATAATATTTTACCAGGCATGAAAAATGCACTTTGGAAGAAATTTTTGTACTGTCCATATAAAGAAATAATGAATTTTCATCCCCTTTTTGGTGTGAGAAGAGACAGAAAATTCTGCTGAAACTAATGCTAACTTTTGATGTACATATATTTGTATATTTTTTTAATAAAATCAAAATTGGAAGACAATGAAGAAAACAAGCACAATGTAATTACGGCGAAAGACTTAAGATTACTCTTTATGGGTTTCTGTAGCTCTGGACCTCACTGCCTTTAGTTTTTATTAAAAAAAACTTGAAGAGCTATCCATATAAGTAATCTTCTAGCCAAAGCAGGAAAAGACATCAGCAGCTAGCATAGCTCTGATCAGTTTATCATATCTCCCCATACGCACCATACCATATATAGGTTATCCTTTCTAATGTGAAAATCCCCTTCCCCCTCCCTGTCCTCATTGCAAACATCCTTCTTCCCCACATTCCATTCTCTCTTACACCCACCCTGTGGCATAGCCTTCTTCACCAAGCCATAGCACTGCGTGCCTCCACTCCTGCACCAAGCCCTTTAAGCCTGTATCCCACTCGAAAAATCGAAGGATCGCCACTTTTTTTTTTTTTTTACTATTTGACTGACACACTAAAGCTGATCAGAAATATTTTTATTAAACGTGTTTTTTCCTGAAAATTGCTGCTGTGTTAATAGAAAATGATTCTGTTATAATTCTGTTTTTTTAATCAGGAAGGTTTTTCCAATTTGGAATGGAATTTTTGCTAAAGTAGAGGAAAACACTGGACTTGATAATAACAAATACACCAAAGTTTGAGATGCTTACCTGAAAGAATAGACCAAGACTTATGTCTCCCTACTTAACTTCTGGTCTTTTTTAATCTTGATTCTCTGTATGTTTTATGATTACTCTTTCTGTGTACTGTTAGAAGACTTTTTTGTGTGGTTTGTATGGTTGATTACTATTTTTATTGTGTTGAGACACTTAAGGCATTTTCCAGTATTGCTCTTGCTATCACCAGCCGACAGTTAATAGTGCTTTGCAGATCATTTTACTACTCAGCTGACCCTTTTGCATCAACAGTTTAGATAAGAAAATATACCAAGGGTTTTCAGTCATTGGACCAGCAGCTGAAGTCACTCAGTGTTGAGACCATATGTTCTAAGTCTTGTTTTTCACAGATTTCTCTGGTGCTTAGTGACCTTAGACAAGACCTTACTCCAAGTGACATGAGCAGCACTGCTGTAACCCTCTCCATACTGTCAATTGCTACATTTTTATCTATTCCCATCCATATCCTCTGATGCTCTATTCATTTTTTTTCTGTGTTTGTTTGGGTTTTTGCACTGAACCAATTCTTCTGCCTTTCTGTTTCCCTTTACACACATTTTAAAACATTGTATTATGTCTTCTCTCCAGCCCTACTGCTCCTGCCTAAACACCTTTGTAACACAGAAACAGATGTACAGACTCTGAACTGCAGAAATAAAAACTTTTGGGGGCTTAGCAAACCTGCTATTTATACTGGATAGTCTTTGCAGAAATTAATATTTTATACAGATAGACTGAGAAACATATTTGGCACAATCAGTCAAGAACTGCAGGTTGGGATCAGATGTATAGTAAGGTCTCCACGTCCTTGCCTATGAATCTTTTATTAGGCTGGTTGTTTTGGTAAATCGTTCTTCACAGTGCTTTCATAATATCAAGACTATCTTTTTAAAGCTTTTTTTTTTTTTTACAGCTGTTGCTAGGCCTTAATAACTTACAATATACCTCAAAGTAGAAAAAAAAATATATTAAAGACAACCATGTACTGTATTTAATAGTTGAGAAGCAAAGTCAGAATGTACATGCCCACATGCATGCAAGCTAAGTGTGATAATTTGTGGGATCTGATATTACACAGATGAATCATTCTTTCCATGAGATTGTGAAATTGGTCACAGATACACATCTTTTTTCCCTTCCCTTTGACAAGGAGATGAAATCCACAGATGAGGAGACAGAGCTAGTAACGATGATTATTTTAAATTGGGTTGCCCATTTAAATTAAACCTGAGGAGGGATTATTCCTCTGAGTACACCAGCTTTTCAAGGCTGCAAGTCTTTGAGAAATGGAAACGGAGAAGCTAACAATGCCCTGTGAGTTTGGCCACCTGGCAAAGGTGATTTGAGAGTAACCGGATAACTAGTCTGGTGAGCATACTGAGATACCTGGGGAAAACAAGGATAAAAGGATACCTGTGAAAGGGCAGCAGAAACTGATTGCTAAAGAACAGTCACTGGCTTACCTGTCAGAGGGGCTGGCATCCAGGAGGCCTAAAGCATCTCACTCAACATACACTCAAGTGTTCTAATCGACCAAGCATTCAGTTTTGGGAACTTCCCTTGGGCTTTGCAATGCTTTTGAGATATGCTTCAGATGCAAATCCTTCATTTCTATCTCTAGGATTTTTGTCTAAACCGTGTTATCACTGAAATGGTTATATTCTGTTGATGGATCAAAACAGTCTGGTACATCAAGCAATCCAGTACAACACAATTTGCGAAGTTGCTGTAGCTAGAGCACTTCTAAGGTGCCCTTTGCAATCAACTGCAGATACTCATCAAACCTCTCTTTGCTTAAAGAACTTATATACTGTTAAAAACAGTTGCTCTCTCTTCTGACCTTTCACATCAGCAGAGTGTCTTTATCATTCCTGTCCAAGGACGCTGAAGTAAGCAGTAAGCTAGGCAACTTAAACCTTCCTTAATGTCAGCAAAGACTGAGAAAATTAGATGGCTTAAGCAAATATATAAGGAAATATAAAATAATTTCATTTTTTAATTAATAACTATTTGTACTAAAGCTGCCTGCTTTCTTTGCGAACATTTTCCATTGCATAAGCAAGTAAGACTGAAATGTTCAGCATTGACGCAGGAATGGTGTTAACTGCTGCAAAATAAGGTTTACATTTTAACCACTTTGTCAAGCTGTGAAAAGGCAGTAACTCAGCTGTGTTTCTGACTTCCCTGTTTTACCCAGGGAATTACTGTTCTTTTAAAGATGTTTCATTTTAGGTAGCCTGGGCATTTACTGTTCTAGGTCTTATGCATGTGGTTTAAAAGTGTGTTTTCCTAGCCTCTTAAACTGAAGCAATTACAGTAGGAACATAATGAGGTTGACATAATGGATATTTCAGTGTGTAGAATCTTGTTACTCTTTGGATTGTTACTTGACTGACAGAAATCCAGGCCTTTAAAAAATCAAATTAAGATAGGATATTTCAAAATTAGAGTTATAAAGAAATAGAGTTTCCAGGTAATGTACATTTGGGTGCTTCTTTTGAAAAATAGGGACATTTAAATAATCATTTCATTATAAATACACCATATTGAAAATAGCTGTATTTCAGTACCATCTTTTCTTTTTACTTCATTTTTTCCTGAAGAACTTGCTGGTGTTTATAGTCTTAAGTCCTTTACTGTGTTAATTTTATGGCAGTGAGGAGGTATATGAAATACAATAATATATATTGTAAATAATAATTCTGAAAAAGACGCTCAGCAGAATAGTGAAGTCTATGTTATATTTTTGTGCTTTGGTAAACAGAAGGATTGGAGGAGTCAAGCTGTATATAAAGGATGTTCCTACAGTATTTTGTTTTAAAGAATGAGAGAATGTCCTCATTTCCTAATTGCTTTGCTTTAATTTATTGTTACTTTTTGATTAAACACCTTTTTCATGTTTTCTGAAGATGAATCACATAACCTCTGAGTTAACACAGGAACCATGAGAAAGCTGTAGATAATACACTGCAGTCTAGAACAGTTACTAAGCTGCATTCCTTTAGCTGAATGTAGTTCCATTCATTGATTAAACATTGGAAACAAACTTTATTTCTTCCTTATGTTATGGAGCTGATAGATTTCACTGGTGTGAAAATTGCTAGACATAGTGTCGTGCTTTTATATAAAGATCTTGAACACATTGTTCAGCACTGCATTTTATTACACTGAATAGCCAAGTTATATCCATTTCTTTTTATATGGTAAAGATGGAGTAGAAATGGGGGTGAAATTATCCCTGCAATGCATGTTTATCAAACTCCCTGGAGAGCTTTCGGGGTAAAAGATTGGGTGGGGGGGTGGGTATATGGGAGGATTATAGGTGATTCTTCACACTTATTTTTCTTTTTAACAATTTTTTTTTTTACATGAACCCTTCAAAAAATCTTCTGTTAACTTTTCTTGTCATTTTATTTTGTTTTCTTTTATCCTTTCAGGAGAGCAGAAACAGCAGTAGATCATCTAGTCCTAGTGTGAGAATGATCACTACCTCGGGACCAACCTCTGAAAAGCCAACTCGTAATCCATGGACACCTGATGATGCAGGTAATCCTTTGTTCATTAGTTACCTTTATGCCTGTAAAAAATGCAAAATATTTATTTGATTATGGTGAGAGGTGTGTGCCTATAAATTAACAAAATTAAGCAGTGAAAGTCATGGTCCATTTTAGTTCTGCTTAAATTAAATCATTACATTACTGCTTTGTTTTGCACACTGGCTTTAAGAACTTTTTTATATAGATTATATTAAGTTACATAAACTTGTAAGCATTTTGCTTGTATTAAAGTACTGTATCTGTGCAGTGATAGTACTATTTAATACAGATCTTTTAGCACCATTTTTTGACTGTAGTGGGGTTTGAGGGAATTAGGGGAATAGATATCCTGGAGCATTTTAGCCTTCTGCATTTGTATTATGAATGCACAGTTAAAGCTTTCATTGCTCTGACTTCTGGAATGAAATGCTATGTAGGTGAGTATCAGCTGGAATATGGTAATTTTATTTTTTATCTGTGTTGTAATTTTGCTTATGCAGAATGTACATGCGCACACAATCTTACTTTTTTTAAAAAAATTTATGTGTGTCTGCAGAAGTGTTGTAAATACTTCTACTGTAGCATCACTGTTCTTTTGTTGTGAAATATGATTAAGAGTGAACATAATTTAATAGTTGAATTCCATTTTAAAATGAAGAATGCACTCCATTATGAAAAGAATCAGTACTGGACTGTGTGAAAACAATGGATCCTCACAAATTCCTTTTTAGAATATAAATAAGAATTACATTTTTGTTATCAAAATGTACATGTTGAATCCTAAACTTAGTCTCAAGCTGGTACCTCATAGTGCCTCAAATTCTGAAACCTTTTTATTGTGATCCCTTTCATCTTTGGCTGATCACTCCTTCGCTCTTTTCCTGTAACCAACCAACTGCAACATGGAAACTCACATGTGGACTGACTCTTGCACAAGCATATATAGAGATATGCACACTTGTATTTTGCCAAATATAAGGTGATTCTGTGTGTAAAATGTGTACTTTTCTTCTTTTTTCCTGTTTTAGTGGGAAAAGGGCAACGTGCTCTTGTACTTTGCTTCTGTGCTTTCTTCTTCCTGTCCATTGTCACTTTGCCTGGTCACACTCTATGCCTTGTCACTCATAATTTCCCAAAGCCCTTGCCCACTGCCACAGCCCACCTTGTGCCCTCTTTTGTGTCCTGAGTTGCTTTAGGCAGTGAGCACTTACTTTAGTTGCAGCTCTTATGCCAGTGGAAAGGGAATTTTTCCCAGGTCTATGGCCCCAGATGAAGCACAGCACTAGAGCTAAAATTCAGGTCTGTTTTCTGGCCCACAGATATGCCTCACCTTATACTCAGGTAAATACAGAATGTACCACATGTATATTTTTTTTCTTGTTAGGATTGAGCAGTCCATGAACAAAAATTTGTTTGAATTTCTACAGAGAAAAATAATTTTAGTTTTCTGTAGAAGAGGGTACGTTTTTAAGTTAATGAGGCAAAATGATAAAATGAGGATGCAGCTGAATCTGGTCAATCACAGGAAAAGTTACAGTTCTGCGACACAGTGCTGAAATGCTCAGGAATGTGATCTGAAGTATTTTGCATGAATTGATGTATCTGAAACACTGCGATAATTCCTTTGCTGTAGCAGTATTCCATATACAGCAATAGTCTAATGTAGGGAA
>NW_010101065.1:40181-55398 GCF_000699245.1 Pterocles gutturalis
TTTTATATTGTTCTCATTAAAGATACTGTGGTGATTAAGTCTCTGGTTTTAGGATTGTTTTCTTTTTCTTTTTTTTTTTACCACCTTCCTGTTTCCTTACAAGCATACATTTAACCACTTTTTCTCCATTCCCACCCTCTTATTTCTGTTTCCTTTTTAAGCTGCTCTTGGAGATAGCATAGTCTTTGAGGGCAACACCTTAGTTTCTCTACCACGACTACTCTGTGGCAGGTGCTTTTGGGGTATGGGTAAGCAGCCCCTTTTTTTTCCCACCTACCCTCCTCCATGTAATCCTCTAGTAGCAATAATGCAGTTATAAAATCACTAGTTTCTCCATATGTCTTTACTCCCATGTCTCTTAAAGCTTAACAGGAACCTTGTGATCCCCAGATTGTGGACCACCAAAAGATAGGATCTGTAAGAATTCAGAAACCCATTAAAAACTGGAATGAAAGTGCTAGAGAAATCTAGACTAACCGCAGTGTAAGAAGAGAGCAGCCAGGCCCAGAAGATAGATTGGTTATGGGTTCCTTGCTACCCACAAAGTATCTCTACAGAGCAAAGAAGATGCCCTAGAGCATGTTGTGAGGAAGATACTTACAGACCTTTCACTGGGAGTAGGTTTCAAAATGCGTAGGAGGTTGTGCTTATTTTATTTTGGCAGAGCTGATTTGCACAGCTTCTAATTTTAAAATCATTAGATGCATGGGCTGGCTGGCTGATCCTTCATAAACAAGAATGAAATGGCAATTTTTTTATAAGCAGAGAACATGATTGCAAACTGTACAGAAATAGTGTTTTTAAAATCTGTATGCTGTTTCATGGCTTCTAGATGTGTAGGATGATAACCTTAATCTTTATTTCTTCTTGGTGTGATAGACCATGCTTTTGAAGTTCTTAATTTCATCAGAAAAACAAAATGATTCATCTGCCTTGGGATTGGAACACTGCTAATTCCATTTGCTTTTACACATTCAGATTGTACATTGTGAAATGATTTAGTATTCTTGGTCTTGTCCTGTAAGAATAGAATTAACTCTGAAAATACATTAAAATTTTCTTGGTGTTGTTACAGAGACCAATGGGTCGGATAACTCCATCCCAATGGCATATCTTACATTAGATCATCAGTTACAGGTAACAAATACATGCTTTATTAGGTACTTTATCTTGCATTTCATTCTAATTTGTGAATTTTGGGCTGCAAAATACAGTGCTGCGTATTTACCTGTGTTTATATTCTGTCTAGCTTTTGACCAAGGCTAAAAAAATATATTATGTAATCTGAGATTGGTTGACTGAGATTTGATCAAGCTATTAAAAACAGGCCCTGGGAAACATGATCTCTAAAACCGAATGTAAGCTGAGTTTGACTGTCAAAATAAGACATTATTTGCTTGAACGTTACTGAATTAAATTGTTGTATTCACTTCACTTGTTGTGTGTGGGATTAAACACTACTCTGATTTTTGTTCCTTGTGACAAAGAGAGTATCAGATTAATAACTGGAGATTTGATGTTTGAGTCAACTTTGACATCAGTGCAGTAACATTTTCCAGAGCATGGTTTAGCACTTATTTTTAAAACCTTACTGGTTTTTAAAAGATGTTATAAATACACTGCAGAGACATTCTAACACACTATATACTAAGATATCAGTTCATTAGTTTTTAACATGTCTGATTTATTTTCAGCCTCTAGCACCGTGCCCAAACTCGAAAGAATCCATGGCTGTGTTTGAACAGCACTGCAAAATGGCACAAGAATATATGAAAGTTCAGACAGAAATTGCATTGCTGTTGCAGAGGAAGTAAGTGAAATGTGTTGAACCTTTTCTGTTCTTCTCTATGTTACTTTTAACGTAAGTGTGTTATCTGTGACTATTATTTCTGTCATTATGAAATAGTATTTCATGGGGCATAATTATTTTTATCTTAGATATCTGACTCTGTCAATAATAGCATTGTCTTATCAGCCTTATCAACACACATCTTGTGTTTTTCTACCAGAAGTTTAGGACATAACACGTAAAAGCCATTATGTACCTTCTTATCCTTGTGCACTAGAAATAATCTCGTTCGTCTTACATTGTGTACACACATAAGGGAAGCAACTGCATGTATTGTTGGATTATGGCCAATGTTATTGCTGATTCAGAACTTCAGTTTGCAATACGTTCTGTTGTGTTCTGCTTCTCATCTTTTCTCTTTTCTGACACTGGGGAGCAGTTCTGAGGGGTCATATATACTCCCATGCTAGACCAGCTTGTTACCCACCAGTGTCCAAGCCACTGCAGGCATGCAGTTGTTAATGAGGAGCTTGCCTTGGTGTTTGTGGAATAGCTAGTGAGAAAAATGTATATATAAACCTCTTGTACATTAGAAATAGCTTACAGAATGGGGGGAAAAAGCTACAGTAAGATCAACCTCCTATCACCTATTCACTTTTGGCTTAGCATCTTGAGAACAATTTTTTTTCAAGCGCAACTAGAATCTTTAGACTTCATGAGGAGGTAATGAAACTAGTGTGAAGATCTTAATTTTGGGTTTTTTTCTGCTGTCCCTAAGGGTCAATAAATTCTGTAAAAATGCATTTCTGTTTCAAAACTGTTAATTCTGTACTTTTAGGTTCCTACTTCATCTTTTTTTCTAGGAAGTCTGCAGACACATTTCTCCCTTTTGTCTTAGTCAGAACATAATTGTCCCTAGGTGTTAAAACGAAAGTAGTATTGTGATCGATTAATTTCATGCTGGTTAAAGTAATTATTAGTTCAACCTTTATAGAATAATTAAGTTTTCTTTACGTTTCTTTAATGTATGGAAACAGCTAATTAACATGAACTGTCTCCTGTACTATTTTGTTGCTAAAATATTGCTGGCAGCTTGCCTTCTTGTCACCTCATAAACAAATAGTAAAACAAACTGCTACATCGGTTTTGCAGGATAATTTATAGCAAGTTTATCAGTGTGTTTGTTCCTCTAAAACTGTTGCTAAAAAAATATATTGAACACTTACAGCATAAATTAAGTGAAATGACAAAGATAATTTACTTGACTCTGCTTTTCCACTGCTTTGAGAAGTTCAAGTCCAAGGAGGAAACAGTACTTCACTACAAACTTACCAAAATTACTGCAATTTTGCTTTTTAAGTTGCCTTTTGAGTTTTTAAATGTACATATAGTTAAGCAAAATTAGAATTGAATATATTTATGAAATTCTGTGTGGATCCTTAGATATTTTACTGCGACCTGTAGAACTGCATCTGAAAGCCATTATATAAAGGACAATTTTAGAGATTGAGGCTATGGCTTGCAGCTATTTTAGAGTTTATATGTGGATTTGATTGGGCAGGCAATTTTTCCCCATACTACAGTACAGATAAGATTTTTTTTGTCAACTTCCACAAAATATCACCAGCCAGGAGTTCAGACATATAATCAAATACTGATTTGAAATGTATGAAGTCATCTGTGCACAAATAGAAGTAGATTATAAATGACAATTACTTTTTTTTTTTTTCATTTTAGACAAGAGCTAATAGCAGAACTGGACCAGGATGAAAAAGACCAGCAAAACACATCCCGTCTGGTACAAGAACATAAAAAGCTGTTAGATGAAAACAAAAGTCTCTCAACTTACTATCAGCAATGCAAAAAACAATTAGAGGTCATCAGAAATCAGCAACAGAAACGGCCAGGCACATCATGATTTCCTGGGACCTTTCAAATGAAAAATATGCACAGAAAAGACTGATATTTTTTTTATTGTTATTATTATCTCTTATTATGACAACTCATGAGTGTTAGCTTCTTGGTGTGATCTGTATTTGTCTGCTACACTTAACATCATTTAATTTTCTTTTTCCTATGGTGGACATCCAGTTCAACAGGTTAATTGAATAAGGTGAGAAAACAGTGACTTGAATTAACCAACAGCCCTCAATTTAAAGCAAGAACAGTGGCTGTATGCATGCTCCTTGTGTGAAGGCTAGCCTAACAATTGTTAGAGTGGCTGCTAAATTGTAAGATCTTGGTTTTAGTTTTTGGTGTTACCTCGATAAGAGCAAAAGAAAAACTTTTCCTGTTCAAGAATGATTTTGTTCCAGTGTCTCATCTCAAACTATTAATATGATGATTATTTTCAGGACTTAAACATGCACCAAGCTGCAGAGGTGATGCTGGCCAACCAGAGTAATTCATGATGCATTAGTGATGCCTCTTACCTGTAGACATAGCGTATTTTTTCCACATGCAAAATGGTAGGCAGACTGATGCCATCCTTGGTTCAGTTTTTGATACCCCTGCATTTTGACTAATACATTTCTTGTAATCTTGCATTCATAAAATATTTGAAGTAAAAAGATGTATTTTCTTTACTTTCTTGGGGGGAACGGCATGCAGTTTCATCTAAGTTACTGGGCAAAAGTTATAAAGGTGATTCACTGGGCGAAGTAGATTCCTTGTATAAAAAGGGAAAGAATCAAAGCTGTGTGAAAGTGTGTTTTAAACCTTTAAAGCTTTTGTCCCTGTAGTGTCTTTGGAAGGAAATCCAGAAAGCAAATTAATACAGAATTTTAAATACTTACTCCCTTCATACCACTTCTTGCATATTTTTTTTTTCTTACAACTTATTTTCTGAAAAGCATTTACCATAAATGTAAATAAGTTTGTTTTGGATAGGGAGAGAAGGGTTTGGGGAAATGAGTTTATTTTAGATAGCAAATTATGAAATGGAATTGAGTATGCAAATAGCGGAAGCTATTAAGAAAATGAGGGAAATGGCTTAGATTTCCATCAGGAATCTCGGTTATTCCACTCATTTGAACCTAGTTCAAAGGAAGTCCATCACGGAATGTCTGCTGCCTTTGTGACTCAAGATTGCATTTAATGAACTCAAGCAGAATGTGTAATGATCAGTGTCATTATTTACCATCATTATATGGGAGAAAATAACTACTTGTTTACATTGCAGATTGATTATTTGGATTATGAATTAACTTCTAACTGGTACAAAAATGAGGCACTTCTGGATATAATGAGAAATTATTCCTTACATAAGCTCTTTGTTTACTCGGTTGTGGGCAGGGTTTTAATAACACTCTCTTGCAAAAGGAAAACAGAAACTCGAAGTTTAGCTGCTGAGCCCTCAAAATAGAAGAGAAGTAATCTGAAATTTGATTTATGCTTATTTCAAATCAAGAATTATTCATAAGAGCCCATAAGCAGAACTTGGAAAAACATTAAACATAAAAACCTCACAGTGTTTTCTCTTCCTCTTCCTCTTCGTGCCTATCTGATAACAACATTAATACTCTTGTGGTTATCTGTGAACAACAAAGATGATGGGCAGTTTACTGAACAGTGTCATCCTGTCTTGAAAACAAATCTATTGTTGGCAAACCTTTGGGAGTCAGAAATCCTTCCCTCATTTTATTTAAATAAAGGAGGGGTTATCATTCCCAAAACCTTAGCAGATAATTTGATTAGTTAGCTGAAACTGATATTGGGATCAACTTAAGGGCACACATATTTATAGCAAAATGTAATTGGCAGAGAAAATAACTGTAGTATTAGGAATAGCACAAGTTATCCAGAGCATTGCTGTTCACATACATCTGTCCATCTACCAAAATGGACACACTCGGTGATCAGCAGCTTGCTTAATGTATGCTGAAGCATGAAGTAGAGCAGCATAAACACTAATGCTCAACTTCAGATGCATGGTTGATAATTACATACACAAAATCATTTCCCAGGACAGTTTTTAAAGTTTGCCCTGCCATAAAACAGATACGCTTAAGGTAAATCAGTACTGTATAGGAAAAGTCACTTTATGGCAAAGTTTGCATAATGAAAGTGAATGCAATGCTAACTTAATGGTACATAATACAGAAGTCTGTTCTAACAGTTGCTTATGATTATTCAGGGTTTACATTTAAAAGGGTCTCAGACTGTAAAATAAGTACTGTGCTACCACGCACTGTTGAACTCTGCTCCATTCAATAGTTAGGTTATATTGCTCTTCTTGTAATTTTCAAAGGGAATTTGGAGTTTGACATTTTGCCTTCAAATTGTCCCTCTCTTAATTCCACCAAAAAGTTAAAAAATATTTGCCCAGATTTCTCAGTGAAGTGTTCTGTGTGTCAAAATCTGTGTATCATGGGGAAAAAAAAAAAAAAAACTACAAAAAAAAAACCCTATAAGGGTAGAATATAGTGGTTTGGGCTAAGAAGAGTTTAACAGCTTAACTTTTAGTGACCTTTATTATTTTCATAAGGCTCCTGTTTTAAAGTTGTTTACAAATGTACTTTTATTTTTCTGTTAAACTATCTGGAGTGTTCAGGATTTTTTTCATGTACTCTCTTGTCCAGTTGAACCTGTTCCTCTAATAATGGAGGTGAAACATCTAATTTTGTCTGGGCACTGCCTTCTTAGAAAAGGTAACAGGCTCTGCTTTTTGTAACAATATGTGTTCTGTAAGATATTGTGTAATTGAAACTATGCTTCTGTACACTGTGCAGTTCTGCCAAAAAATGCTTTTTTTAGGCTTTTTGGGTTTTTTTTCTGATAAGTTGAAGATTGTAATTCAAAACTTGTACATAAAATGGTGAATGATTTCATATGATTCAGGAATGAGCAGTGTGGCTTTCTGCTACAGGGTTTTATTGCGTTGTCAGGAATCTAATTAATAAAAGCTGAGAGACTTCCACAAACATGTAGTAATGCCCCAGCGCTTGCCAGGGCATCCTTGATCTCAAATGGAATCCCACATGGGGTGGGGGATAATCATCATGCAGTTGTTCCCACCACTGAAAGAAAATTCTTCTGCTATTAGCTCTTCCCTTCCTGTGTGCAGAAGTAGGGTGTAGGATGAATAGTCCTGCTCATAACTGAGTATCGAGATATTTTAAGAATGCCATATCTTTTATACGGATGTTCTGAGAAAAGATAAGCACTCATCTTTCATTTTTCAGTTGGAACAAATTCCATTCCCTGGAATTTCTCTATTTTGTTCATAATGGATGAACATTATGAACCTGAGCCGATGCAGATATAAGCTTTCTATAGGTAGCTTTTATTTCTTTAATAATATCACTAGATGAGTGGTACTCTAAGCCTGTGAGGATCAAGTTCTACAGAGACAGATAAATCCTGGTGTGTGTATGTGAGAGTGCATCAGTTATGTTCTGTGCCCGTGTAACGCTCTTCTGCTTCTTGCAGGGACAATTCAGATCTCCCACCGCACTTGGACAGATTTGCTACAAATGTTTTGACTTTGAACCTACAATCCTGACCCTGCTCACGGAGGGGTACTTAATGAAAAAGCAAAACTTAATTTAGACCAAACACATTAAATTTGGAATTATTAATAAAATACTGTCTTAAAATACTTAAAGAGCACTGCTAATCCTAGGACTTTAACCTAAACAAGCATTAATGAAAAAAAAGAGTTTTGTTCATAGTTGTGTGCTTTACACTAAGTAGCTAAAACTTTGAGATACTCCAAAGGATAAAAAAGGCTCGTGTTGGTGTAATTACACATCTTTGCTGATACCCCCTTCTACCTTGGATAAAGGCAGCCCTTTGGTTTTGCAATGGGCTTCCCTTTTCCTGGCCGCTCGTTTCCCTCCCAGTAGTGTTGAAGAGGGGAGGCTGTGGCGCCGCTGCACGTAGGCTGCTCTCTTGTGGTATTTAGGCAGAGGACCAAGGAGTGACTTGCATTCATATAGCCTATGGGCTCAGCATGTGGGATGGGACACAGTTCTAGCTTAGAGCAGAAAATTAGAAAAAAAAATCCCTAGTTGTAGGAGACTTGAAGATCATATGATGAGGTGGATATGCCCAGAGCTCTGTTCTTCTCCTTTTTCATGAGGTGACCTGTTGGGCCACCTTTGAGCAACGTGAAGAGCTGCAGCAAGTGTCCTGGCAGCCCCCACAGTGCGGAAAGAGGGGTGGCCAAAAAGCTGCTTAAGAAAAGGTAGAGTTGTTCACACTGGGCCTTTTATGCAGCATAGCTGGTGTCAATACAATATATGTTTAAGCCTATCTTAAAAGAGGCAAAATTACAAAGATCAGGCTAAGAGATAACAAACTGTCCCGTCATCTGAGGATGTCCGTATTTGCCAAGCCACCACTGCGGAAGTGATCCTTTGAACATCTTTATTCTCCAAGGCCCCAGAAGAGCCTGTGTGTGCCCATCACCAGAGGACTCCTCGAACAGCTGCCTCCAAAAAGTGGTACGTGCAAATCAGACTCTTATTAAAGTTTCTTACATCACCATTAGCAATGTGGCTAGAGCATAGCCAGGAATTGTTCATGAGGTAGGAGGTGAAGCTAATTTAGCTCGTCCTCTGAGAGCTGCCTGGGGTCTGCTGGGCACACACTGCTTCTGTCAGTGAAGTGCTGGAATAGGACCCAAGAGGCAGAGGCGGCACAAGGAGCCATTTTGGTCGGTGCAGCTGTGCTTTACATCTGAGCACCGTGCCACGGCTGAATGCTAGCAGGCTGCTGGTGAGAGCCGTGCTGCCGGTTTCATTAGAGGTCTTCAGCCACCACTCCAGGTGTCCTGGAGTGCTGCAGACACTGGAGCTGTAGTGTGAGGTTTAGGGTGATCTTTTTATGCTCATCAAAAATGCTAGGTACCAAGAGATGGCTGAGGAAGATTTGTTTTATTTGTTCTGGAGAAAAAACCCACAAGGGTGAGGATCTCTGAGCGACTGTATCCCAGGATCAGGGAAACACACCGTAGCTTTGTCACAGGCCCTCTGAGTGCACTGCCAAAGGAGCCACGAGGTGAAACAAGCGGTGTGCTGGAGGCTTTCACAGTTGCTTTCCTAAGTGCTCTGACTTGAAAAGTGCAGACCTGACAGGAAAAAAAGAGGAAAAAGCCTTACCAACAGAGCTGGGATCTGAGTTTGCCTGGCTTATTGTTTACTTTGCATATTATGCCATGCTCCCTTAAAAAGTGTTAGAGGTCAAACTGAGTTTTCAATCTCTGCTGCTTTAATTCTGTGGTTTTATGACCCCATAAACTGCACCTCCTGAGCAAGCCCCCAGCCTTCACTGGCTTCGAGCAGGTACAGCTGAACAGGCTGTGCCCTTCCGAGAGCGGAAGGAGCCAGCGTCCTCATGGGAGAGCTGCCAGCAGCAGCAACTTCTTTTCTCCTGGGTAGTGACTTGAGCAGGTTAAAGGACGGATGAATTTGCCCCTCCATAAAGCATAACTTTTTATCTAACTATTTCTGGAGCAGGACCTCAAGCTAAGAACTTGGTATCTTTTTAATATAATCCTATTTTGATAAATCACAACAGGTGCAAAAAGGGATGAACATTAAGAATCTAACTTGGTCTTAATTGTCTGAGAGCTCAGATTTTGGGGGTTTTTTTTCCTTCCCTGGTGCCCAGTCTCAGCTAGAAGAGTAGCTCGCTGATAAAACCAATTGCACACAGCCTTTTCGTATTCTGTTCAGCTCCTACAAATTTAATCTCCTACCAGATGAGAGATTAGACAGTTGCTGAAGAAAGTAATAAAATCTAATTACAAAATTGATGTCTCTAGAAAAGTTTAGCCTTTACTTGATTTACCTGGCAGCAGATTTTGTAACAGTGAAATGAGTCATTTTCAGAATACCACCAATAGAGAGAACATCAGAGTCTAATGGCAGGTGTTTATGTGACAAGTTTTTAAGCAGCACTGTGGCATCATTTGCCTGAGTGGTTACTTCTAGTCCGGGTATTGAAATTGCTGGGGGAAAGCAGAGCTTTGGGTTCACAGAAAGTGAGCTTGCAAAGTCCCTTTCTGAAATCAAACCAAATGGAGAAATCTCAAAAAAATTGCAAGAAAAATGAGGGAGAATGCCAGCGATGAAAATGAATTTGCAGTCAATTTGGCATGTTAATCCTGCTGTCTAAAACTGTCTGGTCAGGGAGGGGGGGATGGTGTTCCTAGAACATTTGGGGTTCCCAGCTCTGTCGGTCTGAGAGGTTGTTACTCTTCCAGCAAACCATGCCTGGCTGAGACACTTGCACTGGCACAACTACAGGGAGTATCATGCAAGTACCTGCCCTTTGCAAGGCTCTTTAGCAAATACTGGACTTCCAAGACAGTACAGTCCTTGGCTGGTAGCAGCACATGCAGGGGTAGGAAGAGGGTATGTTCTTCCAAATTTCCGAGGAAAATCTCACTAATATCACAGCAGCAGCTGTAATGGTAGAGTTTCTTACAAATGGTTTACAGCAATATGCAACTTGCTGCTTAACGTTTCTTTATTTGAATTGGCTTCCTGCAACAAAAGACCATATCTGTCATAATTACATATTCCTTCCCCCAAAGAAGACATATTTGAGTCAATTAAAAAGTAATCTATAAATTAGCATTTAAGAAAACTGAGGTTTAGACCACTTGTTAAAACAAAAGAGCTGTCCATGCTGGCAGTGTAATATAAAATTTTCTGTATCTCTCTGTCAGCCAGTGCAGCCAGGTCCCAAGAGCCCTTTTTACTTGCAGGATGAATGAGCTGAATGTTTTAAAAAGTGCTTAAAATAAGTTTAAAAGTGCTGACTGATTAAGTTCTGGTTCAGTGTCCCTCCTGCTGGGTAACGGACAAGCATGCAGTAGCTCGAAAATGTGCCTTAAATACAGAAGTGCTCAGGCGAGACATTTATTCACTCTACATTGCGAAGATTTTTGCAAGATCATCACAACAGTTTTCTCAAATCTCAATGCTATTGACTCCATCATCTGCCCTGTGGTCCAGCCAGACCATGTCAAGAGAAGAAAAGTAGCCACCTCCGCAAGCCAGTCAAAAATTGAATGCCACATCGGTGTTACTGCAGTCAGTTGCTTAAAAATATTGCTGTACAGTATGGCAATGAATCGCAGGCTATGCTGTTCACTTATTAACTTGGCATAAATACAAATCCCTTAAGAATTAGACGATGAAACACTAAGCACTTTGAGCTCTCCTGAACATTTATGAGCCAGTGTCTGGTATTTGCTTGGACTAATGCTCCCCATGGTATCTGCTCAGACCTAATGGTTGCTGTGTGAGTGATGATAATGCACTAATGCCAGCTCCCCTTTCTTTCAGACACAGCAGAGTTCAAAAATTTTCAACATTATTATAAGGAAGCTGTGAGTCTGGGGATCTTTCTGTTTTGTTCTGAGGAGATGAGAAAACTACAGGTTTCTCTTTATTTTCAAGAGCTGAGGGTGCTTGTCAGGGTTGGAAAGCCTACCCCAGTATACCAGGGCAGCAGCGAATGGAAGAAGCTCCTGTTGCTGTGAGCTTGAAGATAGGCAGCCTTCTCTGTAACAAAGATCAGGGCTGTAGGGGGATGATGCTGTATATGGCTGTTCTTCCCATAGTGACCATTTTCTCACAGCTCAGCCTCAGAGCATGTTACTGAAGGGGTGGCAGAAGTATTCACAGAGATGCTTTCTCCCACGTGCTTTACAGGCAAGGGAGAGATGTGTTCCACCACAGTAATTCCAGCCGTGAGCTTGAATGAAGGCTCCTGAAGTGGATGATGCAGAGCATACATCTCTGCCTTGCGAGTCAGCGTCCCCATAGACTACATACGTGGATCTGGAAGAGATTACTGTCAGATGCCTGAGGTTTAGCATTTGTTAATACCCGAAGAACTCCACATTTGTCAGCATCTGCCAATGAGGAAAACCCAGAGATGATACCTACACCCATTTTGACCCATCTGTTGTGTTTGTGCTGTTGAACATGTTCTGGACCTTAAAATCATTTAATAGACAAATATATAATTCACCTGCTGTTTTCACAGTAAGAGTGCATAGCATAGCTTGCCCTGTCATTGGGACCAAGGCTAATGTTTGACATTATAATAGCCAGGTTTATCTAATTGTCCCTAGAATTAGTAGCACCAAGAGCAGCACAGGCCATGTGTACCCTTGGTGTGTCTGCAGGCAGGCTGCAGGAGGACCTCTGATACAGAGAGAAGTCTTGTAGCCACCACAACTCTTCACCTCAAAGAGCAGCAGGGGTGTTAAATTGTGGCAGTAGTTTTGCAAGGTGAATGCTTATAGTCTAGGCTAACGTCGCCGATTCGCTCTATGTTTGCCAGCCAGCAGACAAATTAATGGCATGAGTCATCGTCAACTCCTGCTAAATAAACCAGTGACCTAGAGATGAAAGGGTCTGAATCCAAATTGTTTTCATTAACTGCACTGTGGGGCAAGGATAGATTTAATTTAAAGGACAGGAATATTAACCTCAATTCCTTTCCTTAATTGAGTGTGGAGAAACAAGAGGCGTAAGCAAGGGAAGCAGAGAACAAGGACATGGGTCATTAGCACTGTCATCTGGTCTCACAGGCAGCAGCGTCTTGTGAAAAATGTCATTGCAGCAATCAGGAGGCAAAAGCTTATTTGGCAACATACAGAGCATAGGTAATCAGAAAATTTACAGCAGTGATAGGATTTTCACCAGTACTCAGATGCACAAGTCTCAGCACGGGCTTGTAATGATAAACAAGTAGCTGGAGCCCATCTTGCAACAATTCATAGGGTAGAAATGACAGTGAAATCCTGCAGAACAGGCTTCGTGGGTCAAGCCTTTAAGGAAAAAAGATGTGATCATTCAGCCTGTTTTTATTATTGATGTATAACACTTGCAGAGGACTTCTCACCTGAAGGCTTCAAATCCCTTTCCAAAAAGCACAGTTGCAGGGAAACAGAGGGCCAAGGAAGCATAGCTGACCTCCCAGAAGGTCCGTACCTGGTTTAGGAGTAAGATTCAAGTTCCCTGCCTGTCCATCCAGTAATACATCTAGTGGGCTCTGGTGATTCTGTCCCTGATCGAGCATCAGTTAAGCAGCACAGTTCGGGAGAGGTTTCCTGTACCTCGCTTGGCTAGAAGAGAGTAAGTACATCCTTTTTGTTAGCAAAGATGGGGTACTTTCTTTTTTTTTCTTTTTTTTTTTTTTTACTGCTGTTTGCAGCTAAGTTGATTAGACTGATAAAAATGGAAGTAAACCCAACTACAAACCAGGTCAGCTGTTGTTGTGAAAGTAGGATAGCAATGAATGAATGGGTACATCTTTCAGATATGCATAATGGGGATGAAATTACAGGTTAATGTGAGATAATGTGTCTCCTACGTATAAAAGGCTTTATTAAAAGACCATGGGTTCGAGGCTTGCTACAGACTAGCTGACTCTGCTTAATCTTGCTCAGGGTCGTAACTATTTATGAAATAAAACAATCTAAGAGACAACTTTCTGATAATGCTCTGAAGAACTTTATAATTCAGGGAGAGATACAATATTCTAAACCAAACACATTGTTCCTTGTTTAAAATTCTATAAATGCATTTAAAAATTATGGTATCATTTTTTTTGTTGAAATAAGAGGTTGACAGAGATCTATTTATGTTATATGATTCAAGATCTTCCTTACAAGTGACTGTGCTTAATTACATTAAAATGCTGTGCAATTAGGAAATAATGTGCCTAAAGCTGTATCTCCACATGCAGTGCTCGTAAGAAGAAAGAATTTCTCACCATCTCAAATTCTTCCTTCTCTATTTTTTAGAACATAGGAAATGCAAGATCATCTTCCTTTTACAAATCCAGCAGTCACTGCATTATTTTCTTGTGACGCCAGTGAAAGAGCAAAAAACCATAAATGCATGTTTCGCTTATATGTGGAGAAAACCTTTAAGGCTGTACAAAATAATAAATTTTGCTAGTCTCTTGACTTAGCTCAGTTACTCTTGGCTCCCTGGAGACCTTTCATTTTGAGACTGTAGCCTACTTGGCTTGAGAAACTGGGACAAACACTCTTTACTTTAAAAAAAAGCTTCTTCACTGAAGTTTAGGCAGGTATAGAGGTCTTACGCAGTCATCCTCTGCTTGTAACCTCTGTTGTAAGACTGGACACATGCACAGATGGGTTTTAAACTACCTAATTATTGACCTTATTCGCCAATATATAGAAATAAGTACATGATAGACACAAATTAGCCTCTACGTTCAAGCCAAGTGAAAAAGAAAAATGTGTTATTCCTCTCTTTGTTGTGCATACTAATAGAGAAAAGCCATATATTTCCACTATGTAAGTGGTAATAAATACATGTAGTTTTTCTGCAAAATTTCTCAGTGTCAGCTTTGCAGTAGCCAAGACACTGGATTTATGCTGGATCTGCAAGAAATCACAATAAATTTGACAAAGTTAATTAAACAATACTGAGATTGCCATCAGGGACTAAATCACGTCATGCTATAGCCTGGGTTTCCTGGAGGTGAGGGAGACTTCTCCTGATGGAGGGCTGAGCAGCAGGAGAAAGCTTTTTTTTTTTTTTTTTCGGAGCTGTATTGCTCACAGAACCCTTCAAACCATGACACTCTGCTCCGTAACTGTGATGAGACCCTGAATAAAGACCTGGCAACAGAAAAATGGTGCCAAATTGCCCTCATGATCTCTTTTGTGCAAGGCAATTTTTCCCTTGCATTAACACATCAGGGCACTGAGGACTTCATGCTTACTAAGACTTTTTGTTTTGCAATTTCCCACAGAGCAGTGGATTTTGTACTACTGAAAGCTGTGATTATGCAAAAAGATGGCTTTCCCCTCCCGCTCCCCTTGCCCCCAAAGGAGTATCACTGCTTTTGAAGAAGCAGCTCTGCTCTGCAGAGAGAACTCAGCAGTCCTGGTAACTTCAAAAAATCTGTTTGCCAGTGAGTGAGTCTTCAGTTGTGTGCACATTTCATTTCGCCACAGTTGCCTGGGAACATTCCAGAGCTAATTAAAATGCACCGAGCAGTCAGCTGGTGGTGCTGAAAGCTGCTTTACAGCTTGGAAATGGGAATTGCAGTGGTTTCCTCCTTCTGGTCCGGAATTGTTGGGAAGGAATGTCACATGGAGCCTGTTCAATGCATAAAGCCTCTCTAATGGGTGCAAAATGGTTTTGTGTCTGTAATTAGAAATTGTTAATAATTTAAGAGCAAAGAAAATGTGCACTTGGGTAGAGGCTGGGATTTGCAGCTACTACAAAGAGCCTTCTTAAAACCCAGGCTGACCCTGATGACAGCTGGACAGGCTTGGGCACAAAAAAGAAGTTGGATTATAGCAGTTAACAAGAAGTAACCTTAGAAGTAGCTTAACCTTAAATTAGCCTTTCTTTCTTTTTAATAAACACCTCAGATGTTACTTTGCTTTAGGCTTTTCCACATTAAAAAAAAAAAAAA
>NW_010101066.1:0-29198 GCF_000699245.1 Pterocles gutturalis
AAGATGGCTGGTGCCCTCCTCACAGGGCTGCGCTCCGGCTGCCTCCCCGGGGAAAAACCCCGGAAAAAACACACTTTGTGCCTCAAAAGCCGTCGCTGTGATGATGGGAAGCTTGTGCTGGTGTTTAGGTGGGATTGAGACAACATATTGCTTTTTTATCTCTTTTTTTCCCCAAATTATTTAGTGGGATATCAGGGACCGGTGCGAGGTATTCCCGCTCCCTGGCCAAAGCGGGCTGGGGGTGCGCCCAGGTTTGGGGGTTTCTGTCGCTTTCCCAGTAAAACGTTTGTGTCCCGAGGGGTCTTTGCTGGTCGGTGTGAGCTGGTGGAAGAGCTCCTCGCACTGCCGGCAGCCAGGATCCCGGGAAGGTGCTTGGGGACAGCCAGCGGTGACGGCAGGCAGGGGCTCATCCCGGGGAGTGCTTGGCTTCAGGACGGGATTTGCTGAAAGGTTGTGAAGGGCCAGCGTCGCCTGCGGTGTTAATGAGAATTTTAGTGCTTTAAATCCTTCCCGTGACCCCGGTCAGCGTGGAGATGCTGCCAAACTGGCACCAGCCCTCTCAAAGAACCACTTTTCATGTCCGTGCCAGTCTCCCAAGTTTGCTGTGGATTTCAGCTTCTGTAACTCATTTTGCAGGCAGCTTTTATGTAATATTGAGGGTTGCCACTTTTTTTTTTTTTTTTTTTTTTTTTTTTTTTTCCCCCGTTGGTATCAAATGCAGACAGGATGAACTGTGAGTCTGGCAGCTCCTCCTCTGAACCTGTGGGGATTTTAAGAAGCCCCGCTGCGTTGAGCAGAGCTGTCCATCAGCATCCTGACCTCCGTCCTGCTCGGGAGCGCTTCAAAAGCAAAGTCTCGGGTTTGGAAAACCTTTTTTTCCTTTGGAAAATCCAAAGGGGAGCACAAGGAAAGCTGTGGCTAAGCTGCTCCGACCTGTCTACCGCAGCATCTCGCCGGATGAGTGCGTGGATGTGACGGCGAGCATCCCTGGGGAGGAGGGAGGCTGGCTGCAAGCGCTGCCCTGTAGGCTGGTGATAACAACCGGGTGAATTGATTCTTTACTTGATGATCAGGTAATTAACCTGTGTCGTGTTTTATAGGTTTATATTCCTGTTTATCTGCTGAAGGGGTATAAGAAGCCTGCTGTGGCATCCTGTTGCTGTACTTCTCAGTGAGGCACCTGGGAAGTGATGGGGATTCGGTGACAATCTGTGCATGTCATTCCTTTTTAAGAACAGCAAAGATTCTTAATGAGAGCTGGTGCTTCAGCGCTGGTCCCTGCCTGTCTTGTGGGGACATTTTGGGGACACAGCCGGTGTGGTTCAAGCCACCAGTGGTGCCTTGAACTCATATGGGTGACCTGCGGGGCTGAGTGCTGGCGTTGTGGTGAAATTTAGGACTGTCCTTCTGGGTCTTCTTTTGTGTGGGGCCTCTGGGCTTTGAAAATGTTTCCCATGACTTTGAGTAGATAAGAAAAAAAGCAAAAAAGGCTTTAAAAAACTACAACAAGCCCAACAGCCTGAAGATGCTGAGGCCATCGGTGCCGGCTGCTGATGGAGGTCCGACATTAAGGAACGTCCCGGCAGTCGGGTGTCGATGCACCCTCTGTGCACGGCTGCTGGAAGATGCTCTTGTGGAGTAACTGGGCATGATGGGGGTGAGGAGAGGAAAGGCGAGGGGAAGAGCAAAAAAAAAGTTCAGGAGATGACTTTCCAAGCACAGAGGTGGGGTCTCCTGGATCACCTTGTTGGCAGGATGGGGATGAGGCTCTTTGAGGGAGAGAAGGTGGGTGATCCGGCTGTCTGGAGTCAATAACAGCTGTCTTGCTAAAAGCTTATTGACCCAGCATGCAGTGTTGCATTAGCAGAGCCACAACGATACCTCCCTTGGAGTCCTTACTCCTGCTGCTTGGACTAGGATGAGAGAAATTGCTGGGGAGTGACTTTGGAGCAGCTGAGTGGGACTTCTCAGGTCCTCCCACCTCTCTGTCCTGCTGAGCTGCGGTGGGAACTGCGATGCGTTGTGTAGAGAGCCCTGAACTTCCACATGATGCTCGGAGAAGATCTCCTGGGACCTTGTGGGACGTGTTGTGTTTTCTTGGTGCTTAAATTCATGCTTGTTAAGCCATGCTGATGAATTTGCAGTGTTAGACTCGGCACTGCCCTGAGGAGCCCTTAAGCCAGAGAGGAATCCTTGAACTGGAGAGGAACCCCTCCTGGAAACACCTGCAGCTGTGAGTTGCTGATGGAAACCTCTCTCCATGGGATGCTTTACTTGTGTCCCTTTAAGAGCAGGGATGATTGGTGTTTAATAGCCCCCATCAAACAAGATAATTAACAACCATATCTAATTATGAACATGTGAGTAGTTCCCAAACTGCATCAACCTTCAAGCACGTAGGGTAAATAGTTATGGAGAGACCATTATAATACTCTTTTCACTCTGATGCAGTACCTGGGGACTTTGGGATTATCTGTCTGTGGATTTTATTTTGCTGCAGAAACAAATATGAATTTAGTGCAACTTGCATCCTGGCAGAAGTGGAGCTATATGGTAAAAGGGTGCAGACCTGGTCCTGGAGACAGAGGAGTAGGAAAGACAGGATACCGAGGACTCCCACTTGCAAAAAACCTCTTCCAGAGGGAGAAGTGGTGGAGCTTTGCCTAACCTAATGTCTTTCTAAGGCAGCCTGGTGCTGCTCCTGCCACGTCCCCAGGGTTCCTGCTGGAGCCTGGCAGTGGTGGGACATGCCCAGCTGCAGCACTGCCCGGCCAAACTGGTTGCAGCTGGGCAGGGGAGTTGCTCAAACCCTATTTAGCTGAAGTGGGAGGCAGAGGTAGCTCCTCTTTCCTTCCTCTCCAGCCAGAGCCCTCCAAAGAAACCTGTTGCTGATGCAGCTGAACGGCAGCCGAGGTGACAGCAGTGCAATCCCCGTAAGCCTGTGCAGATGCCAGCGTTAGTCTGTAATGAGATAACGGGGATGCTCGGCTCCTCCGAGCTGGGTGCTGGGCAGGATGGAGGGAGGACATCACCCCTGGAAGATGCTGTCGCTGGCAGCGGTTTGATTTGTGGCACTAAACCGAAGATTAGCCTTGTTTGCATGGCTAGCCTTCGCTACTGTAAGGTGAAGCTCTTCATATTAGTAAAACAAATGTAATTGCTTTGGATGCTCTGCTCTCTTAAAGGTACTTCTTAAAATATGTTAATTGTTAATTTAGGCGTAGCCTCTGAGCCTCATGCAGAAAGGTGCTTCTGCCAGGCTAGGGAATAAGCTGTGCCTTTCTGCTCCTGGGGTGTTGTGCAGCTCAAGATATGCTCTTCAGAAGGTTTGCAAGCTCTGGGTGAGTTAGAAACCAGGCTATTTCTTTCTTTAATTTTTTTTTTCTTCCCCTTGTGCAAAGTGACTGCTATTGGCCAAGTATTTTTTAATAGACGGCAAAACTGAATGCATTACGAAATCCTCTTCTAATGGCTAGTGTCGGGTGTAGAAAACTCTCTGGTTTTCACTTAAAGTTGTTGGATTAAATAAAGTAGCTGGAATGAATCAGTGGTTTCTGACCCTGGGGAGAAACTTTTCAAAAATGAATAAATATTGCTAGTGTGATCCCATGCTGGCTGAGTCAATGAATTGGCATAAACCTCCTGGCGTAAAACCTTTCTGAAAATTATTTATCCTTCAAGGCTCAGCAAGGATTCATCCTTAGCGGGTGCCTGTGTGCTGGTTTGGGGTTGAGGAGCAGAGAAGATTTTCTGTGTATTGTGTAGAAAAAAATTCTGGAAAGAAGTATGAGGGGTGGGGAAAGTTTGGGGTCCTGGGACATCCTCTGATCTGTGCTGCAGAGCTCCTGAGCTCCTGCTGCTGCTGTTAGGAAAACCAGGTTATACTTGAAGGTCTGGGGTTTTTTTTTGTCTTTATTTTAGATTATGAGAGCATGTCTGGGTTGTGCTGCAAAGGGCAAGGACAGCTTGGAAGCCACGCTGGGATTTTTATTTAAAGATGGGGCTGTCTTGCTGAGGAAGCCAGATTTGTTGGCATCCCTGGTCTCCTCCTGATCCTGGCTCAGTATTAGATGCAGTTGTAGAGAGAAAAATAATTGAAATGTAAAATATGATTGTTCCAGGCGGCTCCCTGGACGGCGGTGGGTCCGGAGCTTGGGGCAATGCATGGCTTGTGCTGGTTCCTCTGGGATGGGATGAGTTGTCCCTAGCATTTTTTTTTCGCTGGGGAAGGAGTTAAACTGAGGGTGTTTGTCCCAGGCAGCCTGGCTGCTTTTGAGGAATGTATTTACAAGGGAGGATTTTTGCTTCGTTATTCTCTGCTCCCCAATAACCAGGTGTAGAAAGTAGTGACCCTGAATGTGAACATGTACATCCCTTCTGGCGACCAGGAAAGAAGTCTGTGTGTTTGTATTTCAGATATATGTATTTGAAGCTGATCTCAGTTACTGTAGTGCAGTATGGTTCTAGGCATGCTGGACTTTTAATTTACATGCCAGTTAGTTTGTAGCTCTGGCCAAAAAAGGAGTAGTGTGCCCTTACTGTGATAGCTGTCCGGGAAGGAAACCGCAGGATTAGCCTAACTTTAGAGTGAAGGTGGACTTTGGACCTTCGGAGTTGGTTGGTGGTGTAATAAATAGCAGGTAGCGTAGGTGAAGCCCTGGGTTGTTTTTTTTTTTTGTGGTGTTATTATCTGCTCTTTGACCCGTTCTGCAAACACAGGCGTTTTGCGGCGGTTAAAGGAATATAAGCATGAACTACAGTTCGGGTCAGGAAAATGACTGCTTTTATTGCAGCGAAACCTCAGGCTTGGGCAGACACCTGAAATGTTTGCAAAGTGTTTTAGTGCGGAATTTGCTGTTTGGCAAAAGTGGAAAAAAATTCCCTGTGCGCTTTCTGTGTCTTGAGTTGGCTGGGTAAAGCAATTGACCTTGTATGCTTGCTGTAGGATGCATCTTGTGGGGTTGGGGTGGGTTTTGGCTCAGCCTGGTCCTCCAGAAATGACCATAGACCTGTCCAGAGGCGGTGGCAGGGCTGGGAATGACCAGGGGTCAGTATGATGGGCTTCACATAGCCTGCCTCGTTGGAACGCTCTTTAATGTGATGCCCAGGTCATGGTAAACTCATCACTGTTACTAATGAGGATTCAGTAGTTCTGCTCTTTACTTTTCCTGGGGTGTCCAGAGGGTTTATAGAGGAACATCCCTGCGGGGAAGAGCCCGACAGCTGGAAATGGGACCTTTTCTCCAGCTGTCCCCTCCTTTTGTCCTCACTTTGTCCGTGCCCAGTCTTCTCCAGCTGACCGAAACCTGTGAGTCATGGGAGTGGGTTAAACGTGTCAAAGGCTGGACTATAGAACTGCAAGAACTATAGCAACATAGGCTATAAACCTTTACTGTAAGGAATATAAACCTTTAATTGCAGGGTACGGCCCCAAACCCGCGGCGTGGTGGGATGGTGGTACAGCTCCTCCCACAGCGTGTGTTCCTGACCTGCTGTGTCACCGTTCTTCACCACTTTTAACAAAATCCCGTTTGATTTATCAAGTTTTATTTATTTATTTTCTCCTCCATGAGCACTTTTTTTTTTCTTTTAGTTCCCTGGGCTTGTCTGTGTGCAGGTGGTGGTGCTGTCAGGACATTCAGACCCCGCTCTGGCAGTTAGAGCAGATCACCAACGATACCGTGTAACGTGTCTTGCTGTCCTCCTAAAATCTATTTATGGGGCTGGGTAGGTGTCAGGATCCCCTGGCTGTGTCCTGCTTCATGCGTGGCCATCGCCTCTTCCTTCAGTCCATGGTTTGTGTTCCCATATGGGCCTCGGTGGTGGTACCAGCGGGGTGGTTTTGAGTTGTCTGCTTGGTGTTGGTGTGCTCCAGGTGTTTGGTGCTAACGTGGCTCCAGATGTGTGCCGTGTCCACCTGTCCATCTTGCCTTTTGGATGTTCCCGTTGGATCTCATCCATCCTTCTGCCCATGAGTCTCCGTTTGCCTCCGGCGTAGCTCTTCCCTGAGAAGTTGTCTTCTCCATGCTTGAGGTTGACCAAGCCTTTCATCTCATGGCCACTTCCCATCCTGCCCAACCACAGGCACCCCCCTGGGGCTGGTGGCTTCCATGAAGAGACACATTTCCATTGGTGGCTTCACCGAGGTGCAGAGCCGGTCCTTAAACCCCTGGTATCCATACCTTCACCCTTCCTGTGAGTCACTGCCCAAGCTGCCTTCCGATAGCCCTGCGGAGGTACGAGGTGGCGGTAGGATGTGCTAACCACCGATTACAGGGCTGTTGGGAGCAGGATGCGTTGCCCGTGAGTCACGGCCACTACTTATCAAAATGACACGTTACATCTTGGGGATGTGTCGTGGCGAGTCATTGCCCTTCAAAGAAAAAAAGACCCTTAATACATTTAAAGATGGCTCTTAAAAATTGTGGTGGATGTTGATGGGAACATCTGGTTTCTTCTGCAAGCCCTGCAGAGATGCTTTCAGGTGCCTCCAGCTGCCAAGTCCCCGAGGAGGCTGGATGTGAGGAGGCAGCTGGGGCTGCCAAATGTGTCTTGGCAAATTAGTGTCAAACACCATTTAATATAAAATAAAATAAAAAATCCCATCCCCGTGCCTGTTGCGAAGCCGGTCTTTTGTGCTGCGCCCCAAGTGAGCAGAAAGTTGGTGCAAGCACATCGCGAGGCAGCGAGTGGATGCAGAGATGCAGAGATACAGAGATGATGGAAGCATTAATTTTCAATTTAATTAAGCTGAGTAACTCCCTCGTGGATTTATGCTTCCTAATTGCTTTGAGCTCTGAGTGCTGCAGGTTGGGCAGCGAGCGTGATGTCCTGGTGGGACAGAGGAGCTGAGTGGTTTTGGGACGGTGCAGGTCTCAGTCAAGGACACTTCATCTCCTGGGAAGGTGGAGATGGAGAGCTGGAGGTGGCTTTCCGTGGCAGTACCGGACTACTGTGGTCAGACCCTGGCCAGAGAGGTGGGAAGGTCATGGCTTGCTTCTGTAGAGCCTAGAAATACCAGGCTGAAAATCTCTGCTCTGCTTTCCTTCTGCTTGTTTTCCTTTTGCTTTCTACAGCCTTTGGTTTGGCTTGGACCTTGCCCCAACGAGGTGAGAACTCTTTCCTCCCTGTGCAGAGTAGGGAGATGAATGCTTGTGCTTCGTGTGCCCTGCCCGTGGGGGATGGAGGCAGAGCTCTTAAATGGAAAAAAAAAAAAAAAGAGTGGAAAACAAAAATAAAAGGGAGGCAAAAAAAAAGAGGAGTGTAAAATAAAAAGAAAAAGGGGGGGGGGCGGGGAAAAGAGGGAGAAAAAAAAAGAGGAAAAAAAAAAAAAGAAGAACCTGGATGCCTTAAGTGTGCAAATCTGAATTCCAGAAGCTATTGATGCTCAAGGTTAAATGAAGGGCTGGTGCTTTGGGTGCAGCTGGTGGCAGGAATGACGGTGGATTTCAGCCTGACAGCGCTGCTGCTGCCCTGGGGGTGATTTCTGCCGCCCAGCCCCTCGCCTGCTCACCCGGAGCTGCTTTGAAGCCCTGTGTGCTTTCGCCGTGCCAAAATAAACTGGGAGTCAAGGCTGTCAGAGCTAATCTTCATCCGTTTGTGCTTTACCCTCCCTGCTGCTGTTTTGGTGAGTGGTGGCTGTACTCGCACCTGCTTATCCGAGGGAAATTCCTCCCTGGCGTGGGGACCATCCCCGTGATGCCAGATGGAGATGAGTGGTGCTGCTCAGCTTTGGGAAACCTGAAATACCCATTTGCTTGACTGTCAAGGTGGGTCTAAATCAGCTTTAGGTAAAGAACTTGCTTGAATTTGCCTTTCAGCACCTGACACTCCGTGCTGGAGAAGATGAGGCTGCTTCATGCTGCACAACTCCTCGTGGTCCCCAAGGAGCTGCGAGCAAGCTTTCCCTCCCCAAGCACTGCTACATCAGCGTTTGCATCCCAAAGTCCAGCATCAGGCAGAAAAACTGCTGATTTTTGCCCAAATACAGCCTCCCTGGGGCTCCCTTTTTTTTGTCCAAGAAACGGCGTGGTGCAGAAAACCATATTTTTAGAAAAAAGAGTCTATTTTCAGAAATAGAATATTCTATTTGTCAATGCCAAAAAACGTGTAGACTCTCCAAATTTTCACTTCAAAAAAATATTTTAATTTATTTTTAAATTTTTGACTGAAAAAGCTGCCGTCTCCTGGCCATCTTCGTTCTGGTACAAAGTTTCAGCCCTGGAAAGTCACGTGAAGTAAATCAGGAGAATGCAAACTCTGCTGGTACTTTGCTGAACTTTGCCCGGATCTCATTTAATCGCCAACCAGATAAATACTTAAGAGCTCCGACTCTTTTCCTGCAAGGAGGGAGCTCAGCTCCGGTCCCCAGGCCAGCTGAGCATCCTCCTGCTCCAGCAGATGATATTTTTGAACCCTTTGGTTGTAACTTATACCTGAGCTATTACATGCTGTTATATTCCCTTTTTAAATGGTGGTTTCTTTTTTTGAGTAGCAGGATTACTATTTTTTTCTTCTTTTTCTTTTTAGTTTCAGATGACTCTGCTTTAATATCCAGTCGTTTGCAGGGTACTACCCAAATTTAGGCTGTAACCGATCTCAGTCATGATGGTTTTTGGTGTCGCTGTGTGAAGAGCAGACTGGGTGCTGTGGCTGATAGAAAATCCCCCGGATTGCAGCGTGCAGAAGCGTTTTTAACTATCGGACCATGCAGTTCGTAAGTTAGGGAGGTTTCATCCTTTTAACAACTCTGAAGGCAGTTTCTTGTCTCTCTGCATTCAATATTAAAGGCTGAACGTTTCTAAAGGAAAAACCTTCCAACAAAACAGTTTAATTTTCCTTGGTAATATTTTAGGGACAATCTGTTGGTGACTGTTTGATCCAGTATGCCATCTCTCGGTTTATAACCCTCTTTGATGTGGCTCATTCAGGGGGAAAAATGGCATTACACACTACCTCGATCACTCAGATGTCGGGGAGGATATCGCGTTTGACTAATCAGGGGAAATTTGGGAAGATTTAGTAATGCCAGGAGACATGACCCACTTTCAGATAAACGCTTTTCAGACAATAGAGATTGAGCTGTAAGGTGGGGGAGGGAGAAATATTCATGGGGTAGAAATAATTATTATTTATAACTTTTTAAAATTTTATTTTATTGTGCTGACCCTTTCCTAGGTTCTAGATTAAAAAAAAGAAAAAAAAAAAAGAAAATGCTGGCACTGTTTTTAAACAAATCCATGATATCCGCAGGTGACAATCCTCAGGGCTGCGGATGCCCATCCCTGTGGCGCAGGGAGGGTGGCTGGTGGGTGTTGTGATGGAGGGGGATGGGAGCTGTGGTCCAACGTGATGTGGCTCGGGTCCAGCTGTCGGTGACCGGCTGGGGATGGGGAACCCGGGGAGCTGTGTGGGAGCCTGCCTGGAGTGTCCCAGCTCAGGAAGGTGTCCACCTGATGAAGTGCATCTTAAGGACAGAAGAGTATTGATCTCTAAAGTCAAGTTTCTGTGTTTTCTTTGTACCGCAAACCTTACACGCAGTTTATCCTTGTTCCAATATTTTTTTTTGGGTTTCTGGCCAAAACAGCAACTGAAATTGCAGAGGTGGAACACTATGATGTTGCAAAAACTGTGTGAGAAAGCCAAACCTGATGCTTGAGTTTGTAGTATATAAACTTTGTCTTCAAACACAACAAAAGAGAGCGTTCCTCAAGTAGTAACCACTTTAATTTTCTGCTCTGCAAGTTCTGTCAAGCAACTTGTGGTGGCTGTTTCTTTGTGCAGGGTTTTATCTTTGCAGCCATATGAGCTGAGCAAAACCAACTTAGTCTCCTTAAAATTTCTTATATAAAAATAACTTTGTAATCCATCCAGAATATAGCAACAAAACTTCTGTTTTAATTCCATATTGGAGCTGAACTCTGTCTGTATCTTGCAATTTGCCGTGCTGGTGTCAATGTCCAGTGCGATGGAGCAACGTCGGAGCCCACCTGAAAATGGGAAGATGTGCTGTGCTGAATGGGCAGAGTTTTGGGGAAAAAACTCCATCCTAGGGGTGTGCTGGCACCACTGATGATTTCTGGAAGGGGATCCAAGTTTTCAACTTTTATTGTTATTTTTGAAAACAATGTTTTGGAGAATTGTTCAGCTCTAGGTGGTTTTTAATTTACTTTTGCCTGCAGATATGGACTTCGTTGCTGTGTCTTCCACAGGGGGAAAAAAAAAAAACAACTCAATGCCCTTGTTTTCCAAGTAGTTTTCCAAATTTTGTGATATCCAGTGATAGCTGGAGGATATGCAGCCCTGGCGTTTGCCTAGATAAATCCCTTTCCTTCGTACAAACTTCTGGGTGTTTGGTGGATTGGTCACTGGGATATTTTTGGAGGCTTTGAACACCAAATTGTGGTTGTTCCCCATGAAATGCTCAAGTGGGATTTCTGAAGCGTTAGCAGCGGATGTTCAAGCCCTGATTGAAGCGATGCGTGATGCTGGGAGCTTGTGTGATCTTCAGATGACTCAGGAGTGATGGTACCCGGTTGGGCAGGGAGGTGGTCTTGCTTCTGTAAGCACTGGTGATGCTGGTGCCTGTCTGCTCACTCTCACGTGGCTGGGAAGCAGCTGGAAAATTGGGAAGAGATGAAATATATCTGGGATCTGGACAAACCCGTCCTGCAGTCAGGCTAAACTTCAGTACGGTCAATTTGTCTGGGAAGGAAGAGGCTCTTTTGGAAGGACTTGGCTTCACTCCTGCTCACACAAAACCTGTGTAATTTAGCAAGTCAGGAAAAAAAAAAGGGGGGGAACCTCTGAGAACAGGCTGAAATACTCTTTAAACAGGTTAAGCTGCTTTCCTCTGAAAAGAGCTGTTGTGAAAACCAGTCCCTGGGGGTTTCTCACCAGCTTGGTTTGTGGCTGTGCTGTGCCCATCGGTGACGGCTGCATTGTCCCCTGTGTGGCATGTGGCTTTCTAGCGTGGTGCGGTTAATGCTGGGGACATCCTTCAGCTTTGCATCTGGAAGTGACCCTGGTTTGCGAATACTATACAGGGAGGACGGGGAGAGGAAGGGGAAGCAAATATTTGCATTTCCTCTGTTGAATCCATCTCGCTGATGCTCTCATAGGACCCGCTCCTCTCTCATTTGAGCCTTTGCTCTAAGATTAATAATGAAGCAAGATTAATAATAAAATAAGATTAATAATAAAGATGGTACATTTCTGAATGTACCATTTGTTTACAGAAAGTGGGTCTTCTCTCCGCTGTAGCTGGGAGGAGGGAGGCTGTGCTCCAACAGCAGTTTTCATAATGCTCTGATAAGGGCTCGCTGCCGTCCTTGCGGGGATGATTTCTTGGGGAGCGGCAGGGTCGGAGGTGCGGTGGGGAGGAGGAAAGCTGAAATGGTGGTGGCAAAGACTGGTTGGTGTTTGGTGATCTGCTCGGCTGTGGGTGGAGGAGGTGAAGAGGGTGGGCACGGTTTTAAGTTTGGAAAGCCACCTATGCACAGCTCATCTCAGTATGCTGGGAGGAAAGAGGCAAGGGCATGCCTTCTCTGGTCAAAAATGAATTGGTGACTGTTACATTAACGAAGTCAGTGATGTGAGGTTATTTTAGTCCTTAAATATCCCATATCTGAGTTCGCTACGCCATATTTTAATGAATTATATTCCAGTAATTGTGGTCACTTGGGACTTGCATCTGATATTCTGAAACTTCTGGGGAAATAGCTGCTGGCGATACCTTTGGGAGAAGGAGGGAGTTGACCCAAGTGGAGAAGTTTGGGATGTGATGGAAGCCCACTTTCATCTTTTAGCTGAGCTTTGGGGAGGTCTGCAGTTTGGTTCCTGGTGCTGCTGTCCCCTGTGGTTGTCCCCGAGTCTCTGCTGATCTGCACCTGAGGTTTGAGAAGGCTGGAGAGGGGATTAAGGGTCCTTCCCCCCCCCCCTTCATTTTGGGTGGGTTGGAGTGGGTTTAACTAGTTTTGCTTGAAACAGGTAGTAGTCCTTAAGCTGCGCTGGTGGGACTGGGTGGCTTCAAGGCAAGTGGCATCAGCCAAAATGTGGCCATAAATGCGTGTCCTTCCCGAAGGGAAACTCATCCCTCAGATGTGCCAAAATCTCAGTATTTTAGCTGTACCTTCCATTTTACTTATTAGGAAGGAAACCACTTTTTGTTTGTGTTTCCTCAGAAATGTGTTTGAACCAATTGTGGTTTAGCAATTGCAAAATCTGGCTTATTGTCTTTTGTCCCGCTCGGGAGATGAAAGATATACATTAATATAGAGTAACTCATAGAAGTGCACATCTGAAGACTGGCATAGGGACAGTGGTGGGAGAAACGGAGCCAGGCATAAGTCATGTTCCCAAAGACTTGTAAATTACTGCAATAAAATGAAAATGCAAGAGCAGTCCTTTCCTCTGGGTGACCCTTTCTCTGCTCCCCACTCCTGAGCGAGTGGAGGTGTATGAAAATTTGGTCACCACTTCAAATATTTTAGTGAAACTTATTTATTCCAGCTTTGCATCTTGGTCACTGGTGCCGTTCTCCAGGCTTCTCACGTCTCCTTGTTGCTGGAAATTTGTCAATTATAAGCACTAAACCATTGCTTACGTAAATCCTCAGTAAGGCCAAGCTCCTCCCGGGACTGTATTAATATAAAATCATTTAATGGAGGGTGGTCACTGCACTGAGAAACTAACAGGCTGAGTTTCCTCAAAGCATCACAAAAGGCCGCTTTTAACTACTTAAACCCATTTTTTTAAACTTCTTTATTAATAATCAGATGTATATGGTGTATATTGAGTGTTTTTTAACTCCAGCCTATGTTCATCAAGGTGCTTAAGCGGAGTTCAGATGGGGAACGGGACTGTGAAGACAAGGTTACAGCACTGCTCAAGGTTTTCATTAATCGAGAATTAGGTGAGAGAAGGGTAATTAATGCCCATCAACAGGGGTTTGCAGAAAGCAGCCTGGAAGGGTTTCACTTTTTTACAAGACAACAGGCTGTTTGGTAAAAGTCATGCTATAGAGACACTTGTCCCCTGCATGGTGTTTTTAATTAAAAAAGTGAAAAAAACAAGTCTGTAAAACCCCAGTAAGCCTTACTGGAATTAAAAAAAAAAAAAAGAGGCTGCATGGCTGAGTTAGGACCGTGGTTGACATGGTCTCATCCTGATTCCCCTTGGACACCAGGTCAGGGTTGTTTTTTTTTTCTTGATGCTGTGCAATGTGGCAATTTTTTAATCAATCACTTGGAAGAAGGATTAACGAGCACCAGAGGATCTGGGTTGGGTGGGTGGTGCTGGAGTGTGGCTGTGAGCATCCCACGGGTGCTGGACCCAGGGGAGATGCTTGGGAAGGGAGTGTTGAGCCCCCTGCTCCAAACTGCTGCTGCCCTGGTGCCTGCAGCTCTTGCAGGACGAGCTGCAAGTCGAGTGCAGGATTATCTGGGTTGGCTTTAGCACCAGGTTTTTGTGCTCCCCCAGGGATTCTGCAGTGATTTAGCGGGGCTGCAGAGCATCCTTCTTTCTGGCACTGACGGGGTGGTGATTTCCTAGGGGGGGGAAGTCTTGTTGACCCTGGAAGAGAGGTTTGGTTTTGTTGTTTCTTGAAAAGTAGAGGAGCAAAGTGAAAATACAATAAGTTGTTGCACTGCCCAGAGCAAATCCTGGTTCTTGCAGCCTACAAGGGGATTGCTCCCCAGCGCAGGAGGGACTGCTTTTCCCCCAGAATTAAGACAGGATGGCTTGTTTGCACTGTCCCAAAGCACCTGGGTCTCTGTCTGGTTTTGCAGCATGTAATGACTTTATTCCAAGAGGGGTTTTGCATTTCAGCTCATTGCTGCGGTGAGAACGGGGCTGCACGTGTGCCTGAGACCTTGGTGCTGAACCCATCAGTCTTAATTAAGACCGCAGTAACGAGCATCACTGAGACACCGTGGAATAAATGGAGAGGGAGAGGATGGGCTGGCACGAGTTGGCTGTTAGTTACACATGAGACTATTGATTAGTCCTGGAAATCGTGTTTAATTAAAGCAAAGCCTTCAGGATAGAAATACTGGGGGTGCGCTTGGTGTCGGGGTTCACCTGCAGCCCCCCTCTGCTGTCTATGAGACGAGGCTGGTGCAATGATGAACCGAAGCCTTTTAAACCCCCCCTTTCGTTAGAAATGCTGCTAGCGAGCTGGTGGATAAGTGCTGCAGATGCCACTTGTCCGAGTACCGCTCAGCTGCTGTGACACTTTATGCAAGTCATCATCTGAGTTAATTTGGGCAGGGGAATATAACTCAGCACAGAGAAATAGGGCAGATTTAGTGCTGCTGGGAGCCGTGGAGCCATCCATCAGCGTGACAGCTCTCCAGGATGGAGGAAAATGTCCCTGTGCCTAGGAGGCATCAGCAAAGCACGTGCTTTGCTAGCTCAAATCCGGCGACTCCTGCAGCGCCCTGGGATGGACAGAGATGCTCCCCAAAATTTAGGAGCCCTGCCTTGGCCGGGGTACGGTCTGGGTGTGCATTTGTGTGCTTTCCCTGGGTCTGTCCCTGAGCTGATGGCACGAGGAGGATGGGGAGTACGAGGCACAGTGTAGATTACACTCATCTGCTTTGGTTTTGTCTGTCTGTGTGGTTTTTATCAGCTCTGGGAAACGCATAAATTGCTCGTTCCTACGTTGAGTAATTAGAGATGCTTCTGCAGCGCACCACTGTTTTTCCCTTTGTATTTAACATTCTCAGCAACATTTGCATTCTGTAGCTCAAAATTATGTCGGTTTAGTGTTTTTTTTTTTATCAAATAAAATGCAATTTCTTTTTTTCCTCTACCCCTGGAAAATGGTATTGGGGGTCGTGTGTGTCCCTTGCTGTGTGTTGAGATGTTGACTTTTGCTGCTCATGACCTTTCCTTTCAGCCTTTTTGGGTTTTTATGGTGAAGAAGAGGGTCTTTTTTTTCCTATTTTAGGTCCTTGTGAGCAGGTGCCCTCTGGCCAGGCTGGGGATGCTGGGCTCGTGCTGGGGATGCTGCATGGTGTCCCAACATTGGTGCAGCAGAATTCGGGCAGTTGGGGGGTGAGCAACACTGGAGCATCCCTTCCTGCTCTGTACCAAGCAGTGAAACCCTCTGCCATCCCCTCCCGACCTTTGTGAGGGTTTGCCAGCCGGTGGTACCCAGCAGCAAGCGGAGAAGCCAGCCTGGGGTGAGATGCAGGGGTCACTGGGTCCCGGAGTCACGGCACAGCTTGGGGAGCTCTGACCTAAATATGGGCTTTGCAGGAGAGATCGCTCCCGGGATCAAAATCCCGTTTGGAGGATGGGAAGGGGAGGATTACGGCTTGCCACCTGCCCTGCTGTTCAATATTGTAAATAATAATAATAAAAAGGTTGATGATCCACAGGCCCATTAATGGAGAGGTTTTTGCCCTGCTGCTGAAGCGCCTTGCCTGTGCCTTGCTGTGTCATGGGTGAAGCTGATTTTTCTCCTGAGTCACTGCCAAGCAGAGAGTCCTCTGTTTCTTTGCTCCAAGAGTCTCTTTAAATTATCTCTGTGGAGTTCTGTTTAATAGAAAAAAAATAGGAAAAAAAAAAATACCAAACCAAGAAAAACCCAAAAAAATCACAACAACAAAACAGGGAAAGGAAAAATAACATCCAAGCCCTGAATTGTGCTGTCTGGTATGACCACTTTTAATTTAAGATGGAGTTTCTATTTTGCTCTTTTTACTTGGGAAAAGCAAAGCTTGGGAAAACTTGAATTTTAGCAATAGATGTCTTGTGAGAGCTGAAGTTATTGGAGTGTTTCAAAGTAAGCTGCTTAACCATTCACATGCTGTATATCCAAATGTAAATATTCTTGGGGAAGCCAGGACTGAAGCTCGTGCTGGTTCCTCTTTCATATGTGTTTTTGTCCTCTTTAAGAGCATCTGGTAATGCCGGACCGCGTTACTTCTCTGAGCAGTGTACAGTGGGGTTGGCAATCAGCCCACTGCAAAGGGGGAAAAGTAAAAGTGTGCTTGCTTTATGAATTAAAATACACAGGTGTTTGTCCCAGTCTGCACCTCGTTCTTAGTTGGTATTTGTGGGTTCACTTTTGATTTTCAAAGGTGACCATCACTCCCTCTGGCTTCTTGTAAAGTCGTTTCATAAGTTTTTCTTCACTGGTATGGAAGAACCTTGATCATGAGATGCTGTATCTTAATCTTCGTTGCTGAATTCCCAATTGCTAGGCGGTCAGTGCTATCATATCACCAGTATTGTCGGTTTTCTGCCATACCCTCCCTTTGGCTGCAGTCCTCTGGAAGGATGCCCCTGGAAAAGTGCCCTTTATCCAGGAGCAACGAAAACTTCCCAGGGTCAGCTGTGACTATTGCCATTCCTGAAATAACTCCGGGGATTAAAAAACAATAATAACGATGGATTTGCTGACTTCCAGCTTGCCATGAAGACTTGCAACCACCAAACAGCCCAGACTAAACTGACATAACTAATTTTTGAGCTTTTTAAAAAAAATTTAATGAAAGATTATACTCTGTCCACAAGGTCCAGCTCCTTTGGTGCAAACATCCCTTCCCGCTGCGCTGGAGTTCATCTCCGGGAATTTGAGGATGGTTTGCTGGGAGTGCCTTTGGCCGGCACTGTGGGCTTTCAAACAGCAAAACAAAACCTGACTGTTCTAATTTGATGTTGGTTTTAATCTGCATCTGTAGAGGCAGGCTGCTAAAATCTAAATCAAATCAAGAGGTGGGGATTGAATTTATTAAGCTTTTGCTTAATCGGGGTGGAATAATGCAAGAGGCTCCGAGACCACTGAATCACTTTGGTTTAAAAAAAAACAAAACAGATTATTTTGTTTTGTTTTTCTTGAGAGGCTGAGCATGGAGAGCTATTTCTGATTAATGCTCACACTATGTTCAAAGGTGTTCTTGAGGATTAAAGAAACACTTTGCTTTCTGCCCTCCTGGATGGAGATGCTGGAGTGTCGGGAGGTTAAGTGATCTGGCCAGGGTTGTGTCTCCTGAGCCTGAAGTCAGGGCAATCCTCCGGTTCGAGGGCTTTGAGATAGACCTGCCTGCCCTTTCCTTTCCTAACAAGCTCCTCTGAAAGATCAAGAGCTGGTTAAAGCTAGCAAAGCCAGGACGTGGCATATGAAGTGCAATAATTGCACTAGAGGTGATATTATGGAAGTAGGGGTTCACAGAGATGCTCTCCTCGTGCCCAGGTGGATGCCTACCTGCGGACATGGTTTGGGTGACCTGGGGGCTCTCATCTATATAAATTGAATTGGCAAACGTACGGCCTGTGAAGCTGCTTTGGAGGGGGAACAAGTTGCAAAAGTCAGAGGCAGGGAAGGCAGGCAACGTGAGCGTGGTGCTTCAGCGTGCCCCCACCGTGGGCTGCCTCCAAGCCTTGGTGGGTTTTAATTAAAGCTCGCCTTGTAAAGATCTAAGAATGACAAAGTGCTTTTATTTCAGCTCTGTACGGTTTGACGTACTTGGGATTTATGGGGGAAAGGGAAGGGTCGGATGCAGGTTTGTGTAGCAGCCTGTTCTGCCTGGAGGGCTTGCATCTCTGCTGGAGCACGGCAAGAAGGCGAGGACGGTGAAAATGCTCACAAAAAAAAAAATGTGGTCCCCTTTTTGGATGAGTTTGTGCATGCACGCACGAGAGGACAGCATTATGGATGCTTGAGGAAATGCATTCAAAACAACCTATTCTCCTGAACAGCCTGCAGCTATTTAGCAGGATGGGAAGCGCTCGGTGTCAGGAGTGATTGTGCTGGAGCAGCGATTGCATTCGGGGAACGAGTTACTCCCAGGGCTCCTGAGACCTTGCAAACACCTGTGTCTTGTTGCCTTCTGTGATGTGCAATCCCTTGCACCTGTGTGTATACAAAGAGTCTTGGATGATCAGGATTTTTTATTAAAATTCAGTAGTTTTGTGGTTGGGATGGCTGATGGGATGTGAAGTCTTTCTCCACCAGGTTGTAAGTCCATCCCTGGGGGTTGCTACTCTCCGCTGGTGGTTCCTGCATCTCACCCAGGCGTTGGATGGCTCCTGGCCATGGTCAGCGATGAATTGCCGAGCGGGGGGCCGACATGACCTCTTCCTGCTGCTGGAGGTGGACCCAAATTTCATCCACCGAAGCGTGCACAAAGCACTTCCCTGGTTTTTGGGTTGCTTTGAGGTCAACGTGCCCTTCTCTACATCCATCTGTCCAGGCAGGTCCATGGCTCAGCCCAGCCCCATGTGCAGGTGGAGGATTTGCAGGACTCCAGCCAAGACCAGCAACATTTTGTTTCTGAGGCTGCCTTGAGCCGGGTACATCCTGATCCCCGGCTATTTTGGGCATTTCTAGAGCATGTTTGATCTCTTTTCTGCCAGGAGAGAGCTGGCACCAGATGAAACCATGGTGGTGGGGATGAAAAGGCAGGCAAGGCACTTTGTGGGGGGGTTGAGAGCTGCAATGATGGTCCATAGAGCCCCAGCAACATTTTGTTTCTGAGGCTGCCTTGAGCCGGGTACATCCTGATCCCCGGCTATTTTGGGCATTTCTAGAGCATGTTTGATCTCTTTTCTGCCAGGAGAGAGCTGGCACCAGATGAAACCATGGTGGTGGGGATGAAAAGGCAGGCAAGGCACTTTGTGGGGGGGTTGAGAGCTGCAATGATGGTCCATAGAGCCCTTCCTGTAGTGTCGGAGCCTGGAGAAACTGGGGCGCGGTGCAGTGATGTGTTGCCATGTCGCCAGCTGCACCTTCTTCTTTCATGGTCCAGCCAAAGATGGGGCTCCTGGCTGTGCTGCAGGGGTGTTACAGCTCTTGCAGAGCTGCTTGCTGGAGTGGACGGGGAGATTAGGCTGAGGGTCCCCAACCAGCCCCTTCCTCGTGGCAGGGAAAGCACTGAAAGCTCATGGGGTGCTAGAGGTGGTGTACTGAGAAAAATCTGTTTATTTATTTTATTTTTTTCCTCCTCCCTGGAAAAACTGCTGTTCTGGCAATATGTTTGTGTAGCTCCATTAAGATCTAAAGGTTCCTGCTGCTGTTGCTATTGAGCAGCTCTAAAAATAATTACACATGATACATATAAAAATCTATCGCTCTTCAGCTGCGGAGCAGGCTAGTGGTCGGCTGCTGCTGCTGTTTTAACTCTTGGGTCACTGTGAGTGTTGTTTGGCCATCACGTGCTGGGGGTTTGGTTTTAAGATGAGGGATAAAACCATCTCCGGCGCTGGTGTCGCTTGGATTTGCTGGGATTTCCCCCAGCCCCTTGTGTTTTGTGTAAGAATAAGTTTATATAGCTCATATTGCAATCAACAGGAAGAGTTGAGGGGGGACATGCCCCCCAAAAATGCCAATACATGATTGTTGAAGGGTTGCTGTTGACTCTGCGTTGGCTGGCTGTGTCCAGCATCAGGCTGAGCTGTACTGTCCGCCTTTGGGATTTCCTTTCGAAGGCATAAGGGCAGCCAGAAATTTGGAGATACTAAAAAGATTGAATGTTGCATCTCCACATTTTTCTGGAGCCTTCAAGCCTGTTGGGAGGTTCACCTGCAACCGAAGAAGCTGGCTTTGGTGTCTTCTATTGCCTGCGTAGCTCCAGGGTGGTGGGTTTGGGTTAGGGCTTGCTCTAACCTAAAATTAGATTTTTTTTTTTTTTTAATTTAAATAAATGGTTTAGCTGCAGTAGCTTTACAGTGAGTGTGCGATTGTATCCATGGTGAATTAATTTATTTATGATTTAATTTCTTGAGCTTTCCTTGTGTTTAAGCTTTTTCTTTCTTTTTTTCTCCACTCTCCAGTACACTAAGGTTTGGATTCCTGACCCTGATGAAGTTTGGAGATCAGCAGAAATTATCAAGGATTACAAAGAGGGAGATAAAAGCCTCCATCTGAAACTTGAAGATGAAACTGTAAGCTTTTGAACGTCATTATTCTTTTTAGTAATTTAAAGCTTTGAATTAATGTGTGAAGAAGCCTGAGCCATCTCATATTTTTTTTTTTAGGAAATATTTAAAAATGTGTTTTATTGCCTTAGCGCTTCCAGCCCTGCCCCTCCCCAGATACTTGTGTTAAAGTAGGTTGCAAAAAAAGCCCTTGACCTCTCTCATCTCTTTTCATACCCTGGCAAAGTTGTAATAGTCTCTGATATCAGAATGATTTTTTTTGTAATAGCAGCAGTGTGTTAGAAATACCAGTTTATGGTTTTTGCTGCTGAACAAATTGGAAAGAGCATGGCTGGTGGCATCTGCTCAAACTCGGGTACCGATGGGAAAATCACACAGAGCACAGAATCAGCTGCTGTGCAACAACTTTCTCTGCACATTTGTTTTTCTCTCTGAGTATAATCTTATATAAGCACCTTTTCTTCTCCATTTTTTTTTAAATTAAAAAAAGCTCTAAGAGACAAAAATGAGAAACTCATTCAAATGTAGATATTTTTTAGCCCGTGCTGCTTTCAAATGCACAAACCAGCCCAGGCTCACGGCGTGTGTGCAGCTGGCGATAAATTATTCCCAAAGCAGCTTTCTGAGGAGGGCAAGGATGATGCTCCTCTTGGAGATCCTTTTTCCCCTCCATGGTGATAAATCTGGATGAGGAGATACACAAATGTCACCTCACTGTCCCCTGGAAGCACCAGGCTTGTTCTTGTAGGACCACGAGTCGCTGCCCTTTGCTTCTTGATGGGCTTCCTGCCCTGTGGTTGGACCTCCTGGATTCACCACCCTGCATTCTATCATTCTCTATTTTAAGTCATATCAATCATTCTTGGAGCATGTATTTTCTCTAATGACCTGGTGCTTCATGCTGATGATGCAAGCATGATGTCATCATTAAGTGCATTTCTGCCATTCCCTGCAGCTGCTTCTCCCGGCTTCCCGGCAGCATCCGATGCCAGGTGGGGATGCCCCTCGTTGGGGATGAATGCTGCAAACTCCATTCTTCTTTTCTGGTTGAGCTCTTCATCTGTTTTAGTACTTGAAAGTGGAGATTTTTTTTTTTTTCTCTCTTTGATGTGGGTATTTTCCTGGAGACGAAAGGGTCTGAGAAGTCCTGCAAGGTCTAGCCTTTTTGTACAGCTGAGTTTATGATCAGTAACATTAAAGTGCAAGGAGATTAAAGGGTTACTAGGAATTGTGGCTTAATAAATGTGTTGCTGTCATGGTGAAATAAAGGAGCATCTAACTTTGAGGTTGTGCGAGAGACCCCAAGTCATGTTGGGCTGAAGAGCTTTAGCGAAGGGGAACAGTGCATGTGTGCATCTGATGGAGACACCGAGCGTGCATATCTTGGGGGGGGTTTGAAGCTGTTGAAAGCCTTTTGTTCCTGAGAGCCACCATGCATTACCCAGCTGTTTAGTGCTTCTCTTTTGTCCTTGTGCTTGAAGTGAGTTTTCATGGATTTTGTAATTTCTGGCTTTGCAAAAGTGCTCCTTTTGAATGAAGAGCTGATTTCTAAATATCTCAAGGGATCCCTGGTGTGTTTGCCATTAAGATGTGAGACTGAGTTCAAACTCTTGAAAATTGACGATGATAACATGGAGTTGGAGTATAAAACAAGCCTGAGGTGATCAGAAGTGCTGTGCGAGCCTGTCCTTGTGCACTTTGGCTTTTCTTGTGCTGTTTGCATGGGCAGCGATCCAATGCAACGGTAGTCATGCCCTTCCGCTTGCAAACTGGGATTCCTCCCTTCTGCTGGGTGCTGAGCATCGGGACCCCTTCCTGAGACACCCCATGGGAAGCAACATCACAGGAGATTATTATTTTTTTTTTCCCCCACTGTAAAGGAAAAAAATACACTTTTTCTTTAGTTGGTGGCTCTGCTGTTCATTTGGGGATGAGCCAAAAGTAGTTAGCATGTGGGCAGCCGTATGCTTTGACAGCGTAACCTGGCTCTTCAGATATCAAAGCAGCAGGGGCTTCGTGCTTCTCCGCGTCCTTTTCTGCCTGAAGGGGTGTAAGGTTTTGAGTATAGAAGCAACCTGAATTACAAATGAGTTGAGAAATCACTCTGATGGAAAAAAATGTGGTCTGGTTTAAAATGAGGCTGCTTGTCAAAGAGCGTGAAGATGCTTAGACCAGATGAAGCTGTGGTTTTCTCTATGGTCCCTGTTACTGCTTAGAGCTGGCTAAAGGCTCTTCGCCCCAAGGCTGGCCTGAAAACAACCCAAATCCACTCAGGTTGGTGCTTGTGGACCACCTGTGGCCCTCAGGACCATCTGTTGGCCAACTCAAATCTGTTTGCCACGGGGATGTCCTCTCTGCTGGAAGTGTGTCACCCAGGTCCCTACGGCATTTAGCACAAAGGGACTTTCATTCCATTTAGAGCAGGATGTGTAAGTATTTTGTAGTATCAGGATGGAGTTATGCTTGGATAAGGTAAAGGAACTGTTGGTTTTTGTGTTCTCATGTTCCTCATGTGTGTCTCTTCAGCTCTACGAATATCCTGTTGACCCTCAAGGAAACGAGCTGCCTTTCCTGCACAATCCGGATATCCTGGTGGGAGAGAATGACCTGACGGTGCTGAGCTACCTGCACGAGCCTGCCGTCCTCCACAACCTTAAAGTCAGGTTCCTCGAGTCCAACCACATCTACACGTACTGCGGTGAGTGTCCAGGCCCCACGTTCAGCTCCTGGAAAGCAATGGGTTAGAGCATGTCCACGTGAAAACCCCTTGAGACCACGAGCCAGAGGCTGTGGCGTGAGGAAGGTCCCAAGAGCTGTGAATTTGGGGCGAGTGGAAGGTACAAGTGTACGCCAACAAACTTTAGGTTGCGAAACCAGAGGTGGTTTTTGAGGGTTGGTGCTTTGTTAACTTCCCAAGCTCATGGTCCATGTGCATTAACTCTTAGTGGATAAGTCTTGTTGGATGAGCTTGAGGCCAGCTTTGTGTGTGCTTGGCGGTCTTTGGGGGAAAAAGTAGGACCTAGCAAACCACTGGAGAACAGCAGTGGGCCAGAAAGATGTGATCCACCTGAGAAGTGTCCCCAGTGGGTTTTCCTCCTGAAAGACTGCAGAAAAAACTTGCTGCACTTTTTGTTTCCTGCCTTTTCTTGATGACTTTGGGGTCATCTGACTCTTAAATTCAAAGCAGGAGGAGGGCAGGTTATGAACTGGGGTCTGTCATTCCCGGGGAGAGTGACCTGCTGTAACCATTCAAGACAGCAGCTACCTGTGAATGGATGGCAACAAGTTGCAACCTAAAAAAAAAAAGGAAAAAAAAAAAAAAGAAGGCCATTGAGCTGTTTTGATTGAGTTATGTTGAAGAATATCGAATGCTGAACCCTCTTGCTGGCACTCAAGATGACCTTGCTAGCAGTGATGCAGGCTAACGATTCTCTAAGTGATGAGTTGCAGGATTTCGGCAAAAACGCGTGGGACTATTTGTTTGGCAGGGTTAAGGCTGGTGTGTACAGCTCTGATTAAATGTTGTAATTTAGGGTCGTTGAGGAAGTGCTTGGCAGAGGAGATGACTCTTTAGAGTAACACCCTTGAAATAAGTGGCCTCGGTGGCTGGTAATAGATAATTTTCCTTTAAATAGATAATTTTCCTTAAAATAATAAAATTTTCCTTTAAATTTGTAACAGTCTGTAATGTTGGACTATTGGCATAACTAAGAAGATCCACGATCCTAACCCATGACTTAGCTGATCTTTGCCTTGTGTTGCAGGTTAAGGCACTGTATCCTGGTGTTTCCTGCAGGCTGAGAGTTCCTGTGCTTTGCTGTCATTTCAGTGTGCCCAAGCCCTCAATCTGCTGGACTGGGAGCACAGCACCGACTCCCATCAGCCACGTGCTCTCCAGAGCTCCGTGCAAGAACAATTTAAACCTGCAAAACCTGACGGTGCTTCAGAGGTGGAATTTGTGAGCACTTCAGGTTTTGCAGGGTGCAGACCAGCTCACTTGAGCCTCGCACGTGTCTTTGGCTCTCATTAATTCCTGGGCTCGCTGCCTCCTGTGGGCAGGCACGATGTTCCTAGAGTTGGAGAGGAGAGAGACTTTAAAGCTTTAATGCAGGCTCTGGCATTCCTTTGGTGTGATTTGTGCATTTCATTTTGATTTGAGTACATTCTTTGTTATGAGTGTTACTCAGAATTTAAGCCCAGGGAAAATCCACGATGTTTGTTTGGGTCTAGCAGAGCTTTGGTTGCATAGGAATTGCTTTTCTGAAGTGATGGCTCAGGCACTGTTTAGCTTTTCTTCTCACTCCTCCTGCAAAGTCTGGCTTCGCACAATGAAGATTATTATATATTTGCTCTTCTCACCGGTCTCCTATTCCTCCTCTGTAGCTGCATGGGAGCTTATTACCTTCCTATCAAAGCATAGCACTCTGAAAGAGATGCTGAGATAAGAATTAGGAATCTTTCCTCATCCCCTTCTTGTCTTTTTTTTTTTTTTTTTTAATTCCAAGCCTCATATTTAAAAAAAAATTATCAAAACAACTAATGCAAGCCCTGAAAAGCCTGGATTACTAACTCTGCTTGGTTTGTAACCTATCTGTCTATTTATCTGCTCTAAGGTGTCGTACTTGTTGCCGTCAATCCATATGAGCAGCTGCCAATCTACGAGGAAGATGTCATCTACGCGTACAGTGGCCAAAACATGGGGGATATGGATCCTCACATCTTCGCGGTGGCGGAGGAAGCCTATAAGCAGATGGCCAGGTGAGCGGACGCTCCGTCAACGGGCTCGGGTTGAACTGCTGGATCAAAAGTGGGCAAATAGCCAAGTAAATATTGCAACTATTTAATTAAAAATGAAGCTGTGGAAAAGAGTGTGATCTCTGTGGTCCTCAGGAGCTCACAGGTTTGGGGTAACAGTGGTTCAGATGGAGATCCTCCTGTTGCCGCTTGGGTGATTGTCCTGGAAGAAATTCAAGCCACTCTGCCAATGTCATAATGTGGAGGAAACCACATTTCAGATAATTTGGTGAGATAGTCAGGCAACGCCCAGGAGCTAATGGTCGTCTTTACTGTGATTTTTGAGTTAGGAGGTAACTGGTGGCTACTGGGAGATATTTATGGGTTCTTTGAAGCAGTGTCTTCACCAGATGAATGTGGTTTGAGTTTTACTTCATTTCTGTGTGTTTGATGTTGCTGAGGACAGATGCAGGATTTTGTTCTTACCAGGTAAGCCATGACCTACAAGAGAATTTGAGAGGAAGCTGGAAGTTGTTGCACTGGCGATCATTTTATTTATAGTTGTCTGGACTTGCACAGTGTGTTTAAATTTGCTTGTGGATTAACTGTGATTTTTTTATACAGCCTTGGCTTTTAATAGCAAGAGCGAGCACTGTACTGTTTCACGAAGTTTCCAGCCTGTTTTCTGCTGTGGCTTGGCTGTAAGTGGTGAGTTAGGATAGATTTCTAATCGAAGATGAGCCAGAGTTCAATCCCAAAATGTGTCTGGAGGAGCATTGCCATGGGCAGAAATCAGATGGATTGTACCCAAACTGACTCCAGCCTGCAACTCACACCTCCTGCAAGCGCTTGTGCTTTGGGCTGAACCACTTCGGGAGGAATCTAGAAATTTGGGGAGCTGTCTATAGATAGAGGAAGGCTGAGGACTGCCAGAGATGCTTGGCTCTGCTTTCCTCCGTATTGGAGTAAATCTACTTTGACAGCCACCTGTAATCAATAGCGGCTCTCTCTGGATGGTTGTGACTGATCTCTTTGCAAGGGGATGTGGAAATAACCCCCTTCGGAGCTGTTCAGCGCTGCTCTGGTGCTTTCTGTCTCGCGCTGGTATTACGGTAATTGCAGGCTTGGGTACAAAAGAGGGACTCAAATGGGGCCGAGAGGAGATTGGAACATGGATTATAGGAATCTGCTTGGTTACATGAAATGTGCCTTAAAGTGTATCACACTGTATTTAAAATCTGAACGGTTCTGGGTGGATGTTGTGTTCTCCGCGGTTTGATCCGGGATGCCCTGTATCTGCAACTCTGTTTTAGGAATTGGGGTGCGTGGGAGTATGATGTGACGCGGGTGCTTGGGCACTCAACCATCAGGATGGAGGTCTGCGAGCACGTTAAACCTAAACTGGTGCAAAACCATCACTCGCTTTGCCGTGTCTTAGCTTTTAAACCGTTGCGTTGTGTCTGGTGCATCCTGTAGAACCAGAATAAAACTCCAACCTGCAATCTCAGAAAATCAAACTTGCAATGTGACTGTGAGCAGGAAACCAGTCTCTGGCAAGCTTTCTTTATTTATCTGTCTAAGTGTGTACTTATGGATGTATATGCACACACAGGCTTACATATTTTTTTTAAAAAAAGGAATTAATAATTCTAAAAACAAACTAAATGCAAATCACGTCATAGAAAAGTGAGAATAATAATGCAGATGCGCATTTTGTTTGAATTTCTCTGCTTTTCTTTCAACAAGAATATCCTCAATGTGAGTAAGAAAATCAAACAGGTAAAACAAGCTTTCACCGTGGGAGCTTGCTTGGAAACAACTGACGTTATTTGCAACATCACTGTGCAAAAAGGTGCTGAGTAAATTAACTTGCTGGTGCAACCGAGCAGTCATTGCTGTGTGAGCTTGTCCGGCGTTGGGTGGTGCGTCATCTGCAAGCTTTGCAATGAGTGGCTTCATTTTCATGCTGTTTTTTATGTCCACGGGATAATATTAATGTGGTTTGTGTGGCGGAGCAGGACTTGATTAGCTGACTTTCAGTAAACTGCTTCCTTGAGGTCAGACCCTGCGCTGGGGTAATAAACTCTTCAAATAAAGCATTGCTGAAATGGTGCTTGTGACTTTTTTGGAGCCACAGGCAAATAGTACAAACTTGGAGCAAGTGTGTGAGCGGGCTGGTGGCGCCAGCTTCTTCCTTGCTGCAGGATTTCGGGTTGCAGCAGTCCTCCAAGGGCAAAGTTTTTGTCCTTTTCATGAAAACCTGGATCAGGGAGGCTCCGAGGTGTGTCATATTTTTAAAGGACAAACAGAGGAAGGACATAATTAGGAATCATGAAGTCATCTTGAATGGCTCTTCTCCAATGCAGAAGGCAAGGTCACATATATAATAAGTCTGTACACATCTATAATATATAAAATGCGTAATATATGTACTTAATAAATATATCTGTGTATATTTTAGTTTTGCTTAATAGCCCAGAGCGCACTGGGGAAGATGCAGTGGAGGTGGCAATGGGATTGAGTGGACAGCAAGGAAAAATCTAAGATTTTCTGTTAAATGAGAAAAATTTGAGGCAGTTAGATTTTTAATTCTCTGGGCTTCTAGTATACCATTGCCATGTAGAGACAGGGTGCTGGGGCAGAACTTGGACATTTGCCGGGGTACAAGCGTAGGGAAGTTGTGCTGTGGTTTCTTCCCTGCCTGGAGCTGGTGGTGGCCATGAGATGGGACTGGAGGCATCTTTGCAGGTGGCTGTAAAGCTCTGCTGGATCCTGTGTCTGGTGTTGTCCTGTCATCAGGAAATGGCAATTTAAAATAAAAATGAAAAATAAAAAGCTGTGGGTGGACTGGACAAGGGGCTTCAGAGGGTGTATAACAACATCTGATCCTTTTTTGGGACAAAATGGTTCACGAAGCATCTGAACGCCTACTATGCATTAAAACTCTCCTTCAAATGAAAGCTTTTCCCAAAGAGGATGCTCTGCAGAAGAGTTGCTTTGCAGCACTTGCATATAAAACAGCTTAAAAAAAAGGCAAGTGATTAAAATTCAAATGTGACAGCTTCTAATTTTTACAGTGACCAGCTCTTTAGAAACTCCCTGCATGCCCAGTGTGACACTAAGTGCACTCAGTTCATTGAAACAGTAATTGTTTTAGGCAAAATACGCAGCGTGGAGTTAATTTGCTCCAAATCCTGCTGCTGGAGGCGGTGGAGTCAAGCGTTGGGGTTGTGGAAGGATGGGTTATTGAGCGATTCCTAAGTGAGGCTGCGTGGTTTGAAGCTTTGGGACATGTATCGTCTGCAGGGTGACGCGACCATCTCCTCCTCTGGTTTTTGTCTCCATCCTCCTGATGCTGCCTGGCAAGGTGCGTTAGGTGTTGGTGCCTTTTACACCTTTTGGGAGCTGCAGAAGGCATTTGCGCTCTTGAAAGCAGACTGAATGCTTGTTGGGGATCATCCAGGATCCCCCTGCAGAGCCAGCACTGCTGCTGGTGCCCTGGCTGATTGCTTCTTGCTTTTCTTAGAGGAACAAAAGATCCCTTGTTTACCAGATCCCGGCAGTGGCTCTGATTTCCTTGTGTGTCATTGCTTTGGGCAGAGGCCTGGAGTCCAGCAAAAATTCCCCTTGGAAGTTTTATTTTGGCTGAAGTCAGCCTGACCAGCAGCTGATAAACACAAAATAAGTGCAATGTTCAAATCTTGCAGTGAAAAAGATCTCGGGTTATAAAGGACTTGCAAAAGCCTCCTAAGAAGCCTGTGGACTGGGTGACAAAGTAAGTGTCGTGCTTTTTATTTAGTTGTGTGCCTGTTGGGCTGATGCTTTAACAGATACACAGCGTCTGCGAGGCTGTTGCATGGGCTCAGACAAAAATATTTTGGTTGGATCCATGTATAACTCTGCTAAATTTGAAATGCAGAATGTTTTAGTGTTCTGCTAAGAGCATGGAACAGCCCTGCAGACCTTAACTGATCCTTGCAACGTTGGTGGGAAAACAAGTGTTGTGGTAACCTGTTGGTTAGACTGGAGTTTCCCTGTTGCCAGCGTGAGGATCTCCCAGCAGTGGTGTTCATAGTTCTTGCAGAAGAAATACAATAAGAAATGCACGAGTGATTTGGTGGATGAGTTCAGCTTCTGTGTGTCATAGAATCACAGAATGGTTTGCGTTGGAAGGGACCTTAGAGACCATCCAGTCCCACCCCCTGCCATGGGCAGGGACCCCTCCCACTAGCCCAGGTTGCCCAAAGCCTCATCCAGCCTGGCCTTGAACCCCTCCAGGGATGGGGCATCCACAGCTGCTCTGGGCAACCTGGGCCACTGCCTCACCCCCCGCACAGGGAAAAAAAAAATCTTCCTAATGTCTCATCTCAGTCTCTCCTCTTTCAGCATAAAACCGTTCCCCCTCCAGTGTGATTCCTATATTATAAGTAGTGTGGAAATAATCTGTGTCTTGCAGAGATACTGCTGCTGCTGGGACTGTGTGTGGCCACAACCGCTTTCTTTTCTGCTGTGGGTGCGAGGCTGGAGCTGGAAAAGAACAGAAATCATGGCGCTGGTAGAGGAGGGGAGGGCTGTGT
>NW_010101067.1:0-17060 GCF_000699245.1 Pterocles gutturalis
GCCCCGAGCCAAGGGCTAACCCACCACTATTACGTATTATAAATCACACTTTTACAGTTTTAAATAAATACAATACCTCATTGATTTGACAATAATAACCCCCTTACATTAGTTGTGGATTTGCATAAGTTTGCAGTGGAGAAATATTTTACAGTAGTTCATTAATGGTGGAGACAAAAGCTGCAATACTATAGCTGAATAACATAAGACTAAATTTTGTAAATTACTGACATCTCTATATGCAAAGGTGTATCCTATAAATCTGTTTCCTTCAGAACTGTTGAAAGACTCACCTAGGACAATTCATATAGTAGATCTGTGAAGTCTTATACATGCATTTCAAAAGCTGACAAATCCAGTTCAAAATAGAAATTTGGAGTCAGATTTGAAAGAGGAACTTATAAACAATGCAAATGTTCTAAGCCTAAGAGAGCAATGCTGAAGCCCTCTGTTAAGGTACTGTATCACAGTAATTTAGGTCATTATATCACAATTGTAGAATGGTTGAGGTAGGAAGGCAGGTCTTGGTGTCATCTAGTCTAAGCCCCCTGCTTAAGCAGGGTCATCTAGAGCAGATTGTCAAGGACCGCATCAAATTAGGTTTTGAATATCTCCACCACAACATCTTTGTGCAGCCTGTTACAGTGTTTGACTGTTGTCTTGTGTTCAGATGGAGTTTCATGTGTTTTAAATTGTGTCCATTTCCTCTTGTCCTGTCAGTGGACTCTACTGAGAACAGTTAGGCTCCCGCTTCTTCAATCCTTCCTACACATTCCTATACATTGATAAGATCTCCCTTGAGCCTCGCCTTACCTTGCCAAGCCTTGTCTTACCTTGCCAAGCCTTGTCTTATCTTGCCTTGCTTTGCTTTCTCTTCTCCCGACTGAAGAGTCTCAGTTGTCCCATCCTCTCCCTATGTGACACACACTCCAGAATATTAATAATCTTTGTGACCTTCTGCTGGACTCATTCCAGTATGTCCATGTCTCTGTTGTACTGGGCAGCCCAGAACTGGACACAGCATGCCAGATAGGGGCTCAACCAGTGACGAATGGAAGGGAAGGATCAACTTTCTCAATCTGCTGACAACACTCTGCCTAATGCAGCCCAGGATTCTGCTGGCCATCTTTGCTGCAAGGGTACATTGCTAGTTTATGATCAGCTTGCTGTGCACCAGGACTTCCAGATGCTTCTCAGCAGAGTTGATTTTCACCAGGTCAGCTCCAATATACACTGGCACCTGAGGTTATTCTTTATGAAAATTTCTGCGGTAATGAAATGTCCCACTCAAGCTTTTTTCTTTTCATGACAGAGTAACTATGGTTTTAATTTCTTGCACTAAAATAAGTATACATTTGCCATTTGTGAGGATACAACGTTGGACATGAGATGGAATAATTTGTACATTATTTATGGAAATATTGCCACAGTTACCATTGTTAACATGTTTCCAAAAGTTGACAGAAAGATAAAAACACCTGGCATGTACTGTAAAAACCTAAAAGTAGATATTTCCTGCATCAAGAAAGATCATGAAAATCCCACCTGTCCAGGTGCAGTATTACTGAGAGCTACAGTCTATCAAGAAGAGCAAACCATTGCCTGTTGTTCTCATGAGGGTGACAAAGTATTGGTTTTTTTATCTTTCTGGTCCTCATTGATCACAAAATTGATCAAATTATTTTAAGTTCTGTAGGAAGATAAGGCTTCAGAAAAAGGAACAAAAAGTGTCCAAGGGCAGAAGGAGCAAATCAGAATGCTAATGAGAACCACAAAAGATCTAGGTATCATTAATTCTATTAAACTGGTGGAAAGCACTGATTGCTTCCCCGCCCCCCCCCTCCAACAAATCAACAGTGTTAATAAGGATGTATTGGGTTTAAGTGTCAAGGTTTTGGTAGCATGGGGGCTACAAGGGTAGCTTATGTGAGAAGATGCCCGAAGCGTCCCCCATGTCTGGCAGAGCCAGTTCCAGACAGCTGCAAGATGGATCTGCCACTGGACAAAGTTGAGCCAATCAGCGATGTTGGTAACACCTCTGTGATAACACATTTAAGAACGGGTAAAATCTGCTGTGCAACAGTAGCTGGGAGGGAAGAGTAAGAATATGTGAGAGAAACATCTCTGCAGACACTTAGGTCATTGAAGAAGGAAACAGAGATTCCTTTGCAGCCCGTGGTGAAGTTCATGGTGACACACATTGTCCCCCTGCAGCCCATGGAGGGTAATGATGGAGCAGATATCCACCTGCAGCCCACGGAGGACCCTAAGCAGGAAGAGGTGGATGTGCCCCAAAGGATGCTGTGACTCTGTGGAGAGCCCATGCTGGAGCAGGCTCCTGGCAGGAACTGCAGCCTGTGGAGAGAAACTCATGATGGAGCAGGTTTTCTGGCAGTATCTGTGACCCCACAGGAAACCCATGCTGGAGCAGTCTGTTTCTGAATGACTACACCTTGTGGAAAGAAATGCATACTGGAACAGCCCATGGGAAAGACCCATGTCAGAGAAGTTTGTGAAGGACTGTCTTCTGTGGGTGGGACCCCAATGCTGGATCAGGGAAGCGCGTGTGGAGGAAGGAGTGGCAGAGACAACATGTCTCCTGGGTTTGGCTGGGACAGAGTTAACTTTCCTTGTGGTGCTTAGTAAGAGGCTATGTTTTGGATTTGTGCTGAGGAGAAGGCTGATAACATACTGATGTTTCTAGTTGATGCCAGGACAGTCAAGGATGTCTCAGCATCTCTGCTGTGCCAGTGTCTGCAGGTGCAGGAGAAGCTGGGAGGGAGCACAGCCCCAGTTACTAGCCTAGGATTCAACCTTAGGTTTAGGATAGAGGCCCAAATTATCAGTGGTGTATTCCATATCATGCATGTCGTGCCCTGTATATAGATGAGGGTCTGTTTTCTCTTTTTGGTTTGTCTTTCTCTCACTGTTTTTTTTCTTTATCGGTCAGCTCTTGATCTCTCATATGCTTGGGCTCTTACCTCCTTTCCAGGATTGCGGTTTTGGAACTCTGCTCTGGGATCGTTAGCTGGGAACAAGCTGAGCCTTGGTCAGTCATCGGGTGGTGAGCAGTTTCACGGTGTATCACTCATTTGTGTATTTGTATATTTGTACATATTACTATTGACATTATTCTTTTCAATTTTATTGTGGGTTAGTTATTAAATTGTTCTTCTTTCAACCCACAGGTCTCTTTTCCCTTTACCCCTTTAATTCTCTCCCCCATCCGAGGGAGGGAGGAGGGTGAGTGAGTGGCTGTGTGGTTTTAGACTGCGAGCTAGGTTTAAAAACACAACAACATATAATGAACTGACCACAACCCCTGTCCCCTATCTCCCGTATTGTTCTGGAGGAGTAGTAGCAAAGTTGGAAGTGAAGTTAAGCCTGAGAAGAAGGGAAGAGTGGGGGAGAAGGTGTTTTAAGATTTGTTCTTTTTTTCTCATTATTCTGCTGTGATTAAATGGCAATAAATTAAATTATTTTCCCCAGCTGAGTCTGTTTTGCCTCTAATGGTAATTGTAGACTAATCTCTCTGTCCTTACCTGGACCCACAAGCTTTTCATCATATTTTCTCCCCCTGTCCCGTTGAGGAAGGGGAGTGATAGAGAGGCTTGGTGGGAAGATAGCAGCTAGTCGACGTCAACCAACCAGAAAGAATCACAAAGATTAAGACTGTTTGTTTTTTTACACAGAACAAAGGAATCAATTATCCCTGTTGAAGAGCTCCCAGGTCTCAAGAGAGTTGAGAGATTTATATATTCAAATAATTCTTAAAAGAAAAATAATAAAAAATCAGACAATAACTCCTGATTCTTCAAAGTCATCTCATCGTAACTTTATACATCCTGCAGATACCCTGCTATATCACACGTGGTCCTAAAAGTCTCACACATGGCTGCTTGTTCAAATCACACAAAGACACAACAACTTTAAAGGGAAAAAAATAAAAAAAAACAAACCCAAAAGGAGAAGCAGAGGAAAGCAACAAAGAAGAGAGTATTTGTCTACTGTTAGTGATAGTTGTCTATTTCACAATTTAAATGGGCATGGAGTCCCTGTTTTTTAAAACTTTTTCTTGTGCTGTACCTCTCAATCCAGTGATCCAATTGGTTACTGTAGGAACAGCCAAAGACTTTATGGTTTTGAGGTTGAATCTGTAATAGTTTCTATATATATGGTTCCAGAAATAGGTCTAGCCTGATCTTGTAAAGGAATGTCCAGGACTGTTAGACCCTTCTGACACCCTGTAAAACTACCTGTATGCCTAATAATTAATAAAGAAAAGATGTGAGAGAAAGTCCTAGTGATTACAGGAGGAAGCCTATCTAGTTAAATGAAAGACTGTGGTGGATCAGCAAAGCAAATGAACCCACAAGGAATGTCATAGGGAAGACTCAGAAGAACTGTCAACTTTCTAAGCATGTTAATGGGAGATTCTTCTGTTTTCTTAATTTCCAGTAAGGTCTCTATATTTTTTAGATCTTCTAAGTTTTATTTCAGTGGTACAATATTCATAGTAGGATAATGTGTTATCTGTTATAGTCACTAGCAGCTGTTGCACTTTTTTACATTTAACATTTTTGAAAACTTGGGGGAAAAAACAAATGTGAAGAATGGAAAAAACACAAATGTGCATTGCTATTCCAAAAATGTATTTCAGTTTTTAGGCAGCTATTAGTCATAAGATTGATCACCCTGATAAGGCACCCAAACAGTCTTTGCTGCCCTGACCGGTATCAGTTCAGAGGAGAAGGATCAGCCTTTTCAGATGAAATGAATCCTCAGTTACCCAGCTGGCATCATTCATGACGACTTGACCTTAGGATTCCTCACTAACCTGACTACCCTTCCTTGCATTTTATGCCCTTCTGTACTGGTATTTTTCCTCCTAAATCCTTCTGCACCAAAGAATTTCATCTTAACAATTCCAGCTCTGTAATTTTGTCTTTCTAACGAATTTTCCACACACTTTCTCATATCTTTCTCTTAGCAGTGTGAATCAAGGGTGGACAGCTGTGTCTTATCGGAGTTGGTCTTTGGACCCTTGGATCTGCAACCACTAAAATAGGGAGGAAGGAAAAGCTTACAACAGGTAGTTACAATACCCTTTCCGAAATTATTTATTAAGTAGATGATGGAAAGCACAACTGAGGAGGCAAAGGGGAGTAATAGTTGCCTTGAAGTGGAGGTGTGAAGAAAAAGTACAGTGCCCACTGCTGTTTTCAGAAGTGTTTGGTCCCTTAGGACATCACCATAATAAAATCTTTAACAAAAGTGTATTGTTCTCAAAAGCAAGATGGGAGAGAATGCTAGGAGAAAGGAAGGAGGCTGAAAATCAGTAGGGATAAAAAAGAGAGGAGAACTAGTCTTTGTTTTTACAGTAATTTGAATGTTATATGTAGATTTTAGAAATCTAAAATATTAAAGAAATAAACAAATAAGCCAAGCTTACGAAACAAAGTGTTAATGATTTATGCCAACAGATCTTGTGACAGACTAACATCATAGTTTTGTGTGACTGCTTATCTATTATTCTGTTTATTCTCATTAAAAACTGTTTCTCTATGTTTGTGTTTGTGTTCTATGTATTAATCCACATGAAAACTAGGGAGAAGGATTTTGAAGGATGGGAAATACTGAAATATTCTTTTTTAACTGTTTTATTAAAATGCTGAATATGAACAATAAAACTCTATGTCAAGAAGTGTGAGCTCTGACTAGTTAGTCAAAACTTGGATTACCTGATTTTTATCTCAAGATATTGAATTTTCTTGCCCTGTGTTTCTGTGTTTCTTTGTTGTGCACAGTCTACAGAAATAGCTTTTCACATCTACGGTCAAGTCTTCATAAGCAGCACCTTCTTACCTTACTAAAAAAATCTCAATATTACTAATTTTACCTGGACATATTGCAAAATTTATTTTCAATTTCTGATTTTTTTAAATTATGTTAGAGAACCTTCAGTCAATGTAACTATTCTAAAGAGACAGTAGGGCTTCACAGAAAAATTCCTGAATGCTAATATTGACTCTTACATTGACAAGAAAATACCTGAGGTCTAACGTTGGCCATTTTGTTGTTAGATAAGTCTTTAAATTTTTAAAAATTTTAAATAAATTTAAATTTTAAATAATTTTTTTTTCTCTGTCTGTAAAAATCTGATTAATCTCCACCTTTGGAGAAATTTTAAAATGTTCAGGTTTAGTTCACTGTATTGAATCTGTGTGGCAAGGTCTTTGTATCAGGGGAGGGGCTACAGGGGTAACTGCTGTGAGAAGCTGCTGGAAGGTTCCTCAGCTCCAAGTTGGACCTGTCTCTGGGCAAGGCCAAGCCAAGCAATGATGGTGGATCTGCCTCCATGAAAAATATATTAAGGAATGGTGCAGTTCATGGTGGAGGGTCAGGTGGGATGGCAAGACCCCAGCCCAAGAGCTGGGAGCACTTCAGGAACCAGCAGAAAAACCTGCAGCAGAGAAAGGAGTGGGATGTGAGAGAAAACAACCATGCAGACACCAAGGCCAGGGAAGAAAGGAGGGGGAGGAGGTGTCCCAGAGCAGAGATTCCCCCACAACCCACAGTAAGATGGAAGTCTGTCCTCCTGCCGCCCACGGAAGGTAACGGTGGATCAGAGATTCCCCTGCAGCCCCTGGAGGACTCCACGCTGGAGCAGGTGGCTGCACCTGAAGGAGGGTGTGAGTGGAGAACTGCAGCCTGTGGGAAGGACTCACATTGGAGAAGTTTGTGGAGGACTGTTTCCCATGAGAAGAACCCCATGCTAGAGCAGGGGAAGAGTGCGACGAGTCCTCCCCCAGATGAGGAAGGAGTGGAAGAGATAACGTGTGATGAGCTGAGCAACCCCCATTCCTGTTGTGTTGTGCTGCTAGGGAGGAGATAGAAAAATTGGGAGCAAAGTTTTTGAGTCCAGGAAGAAAGGAGGGGGGGGGATGTGGTTTTTTTTAAGATTTGGTTTTGTTTCTCGCTATCCTACTCTGTTTTGATTGGTAACAAATTAAACTTTGGGGTTTTTTCCCCCAAGTCAAGTCTGTTTAGCCTGTGACCATAACTGGTGAATGATCTCTCCCTGTCCTTGTTTCAACCCATGAGGTCTTAACTTCCGATTCTCCTCCCCATCCCACTGAGGAGGAGTTGGAGGGATGGAGTGTGTGAGCAAGCAGCTATCTGGCGATTATTGCTGACTAGGCTTAAACCATGACATTCAACTATATCAGAATTGTTCCTCTGATTTGAGACCCACAATTTCACTTAGTGTAGGCAGTCATGACAGTGGTACAAGAAAACTAGTGTTCTTCTGGACACATAAGCATACAAAAAAAAGTAAGAGTACTTCTCAGGGTAATCATAGTGGTGATAGAGAGCACCTGAACAATCGCTAAGGTGTAATGGTTCTGCAGTCATACTCTTCATCTTTCATGGATCAAAGAAGCAGCTTTTAAAGCAGCTGTTGTTCTTCTGCTCCTGCTGTAAACTCCTACCTACTGCTGCTACCTCTTCAAACAGCTAATACAGTGAAAATCTCAATGAAAAAACATCTTTCATGAGATTTCCTCACAAAGTGACTCTTCATGCAACTTTTGATAGAAGACAGAACCACTGGGGACTGTATAATATAAGCACAGTGAGGCATCACTAGCAATAACTTTGCAAGTCTTTTCATTGCTCTTCTCTTATATTCTGATAGCTCTCAGCAGTACTATCTAATAACTTTTGAAAATATGTATAGGGAAAAAAAATCCAAGCAAAGGCACTGAAGAGTTTGTGACTAATATAAAATTAGCTATATTAGCTACTATTATTATTATTATATTAGCTAATATAAAATTAGTTAAAACAATTTCCCTTAAAGAATGTTTGAGGATTTAAGACCAATAATGAAATCATGAGATGGTGACTATGAGAGGAACTGAATTTGCCCAGTGCTTTTGACATTTTTTCTTTTATTTATATCGGTAAATCTACTAGTTTGGTCCTTTCTTTAGTTCTTTCTAGGGAATTGCTTTGATGCCGACTGATAACTGATTGCAACTAAATAAATTGCAAAGTTGGTGTGTTCTTGTTTAATGAGGACTGCAATTTTACTCTAATTTGATTTCTTTGTCCATCACTCCAGTCTCTCCATTTTCTCTCTTTGTCCCAAACCTAACATGAGTTCACCAGGATAGAAAATTAGTCATCTTTAAGTAAAAGGTGGGAATGTTTTTGCATTATTCATATATTGCTGAACACCGCTCTCATTCATGGCTGAATCTGTTTTTGTAGTACAACTGAGTGCTAAAAAACCACCATATTTTAACTTCTTGTTTCTATATCTGACATAGTCACTCATCCATCTTACTGCAATTAAATTTGTAACTTCTTGGAAGCATGGTCTTTCGCCCAGATTTGATCCTAATTCCTATTCAACCACTAAGCAATTCTTTGGTGTCAAAAATAATGAAGAATGAAAACAAAGGATATTCCTTCTTCTGTTTCCAGAGAAAAAAAAAGTCAGATTTATCCCTTTCATAGATTGCTTCAAAATGTGGCTGAAGCTCACCTATAGAAAGAGAAACTTTGAGATTACTTTTGGAGGGGGTGGAAAATTTTTTGCTAGAAAAAAAGGTCTACAGCTTTCTCAAAAAACTGTCATCAAGTCAATGCATTGAAGACTTCTCCTGCTGGGAAGAAGACGGGTAATAAGACTTGTTATTGAGTTTATAATTGATTTAATTCATTGACTTGTTCATGTAGACTGGGGAGAGAAGAAATTGAGAAAGAAGTGAAAATAATAAAAAGATAAATATTTATTAACATTTTACAGATTATCTGAATACAGTATATTTCTCACATATATATATAGATATCACTACATGGAAATATCTGTATTGCTTACGGATATCCGTATGCAGAACCACCAGCTGGTGGCTGGTGAGAATTTTCTCTCACATAACTTTGTGTGTTGAGTGTCTAGTCTGAACTACACATCTGGGATCTCTCTATAGACAGTAAAGACTGAGTGGCACTTCTGGAAGGTGAGTCGTTCAACCTTCCTTAAACATCTGTCTTCATAGAAAACTGAGTGCTAGGTACTCATCTGTCTCTCCTGTGTGTCAAGGGAAACTTAACTATTAGCTTGCCCTTGTTACCTAACTTCTTGATGGCCACCTTTAAGTAAGATGAATCCTATTATCAGTATCAGTTTAGGAACTGTACATTCAGCACGTATATCTGAGGTGAATGTGCTTTTGTCTTCCAGAAATACCTATCTCTCTCTATCAATTTTTGAAAGAGTCTACATAGTTAGATTAGACTTAACTTTTAGGCATCTAGAGTTCAAGTGGCAAACAACAAAAACACTCTAAAAAATGCTGTTTACCTATAACTTCTGGGTTAGCCATCACATCCTATCTTCTTTGCTAAATACAGACTTCATCACTTAGTCTGTTTTTTGATAAACTAATTAAAATTGCTTTAGTAATATCCTAAAGGGCAAGATGTATACTCTCTAAACATTTTGAACACTTCACAAATATTCTGTAAAATCTGAAGTGTGGAAATAGATTAGTAAATACACAGTATAAATTGCAGCTTTTGAGGATTCTGAAGTGGAGAACACAGTTTCTGGAGTATTAGACAAAGCCACAATGCAAGTAAGGAATTATGGTTAAAATATAAATATGATATTTTAGAAGTGACCATTGGTAGCACTGCCTATCAAAAGGCCAAACTTCTGGCATTCTGCTTAATGAAATCTGTTACTTAACAGTTGCAAAGCCTCCAGAAGATATTAAAATTTGCATAAATAAGTAAATCAGTTAATATATATTTACCTACATTATTTATGCAAACCTTTGTATAGAAAGTATATATAAACTCAAGTGTGTAGTAGAAAATACAATACTATACTACCTTCAAGAACTGAAGTCTGGAAATGCTGACAAGAGTGTTCATCTCTGAGCATTTTATGAAAGGAAATAAAATCTTATTAACCATTATAGAAAAAGTATTGTGAAGTATCTTAGCTGCCCCCTTAAATCGTAAAAAATAATTTGTTAATAGAATAATTTACATATTGGTTGAAGTAACTTCAATCTTAACTGTTAGAATCCAGATATCCTATTTCGCTCCACTCCCCAACTAGTACGCAAACAGGCTGCTAAAAACCTGGTGGTTTCAATATAAAAATAATCTTATGCTGAATCTTGAGTATCCTTTATGAAATAAATCCAATATTTGATTTAAATACTTCATCATTAATTATCAGGACAGTTATAATATAAGGCTCTTCATTTTTTTTTTTTTGAGATCACAACAAAATTAGATAACTCTTCAGCACATAATAACTTTGCTTAAACATTTAAACTCTATCAATCTCTTGCAATGTTTTGCTTTTATAGGTCATTGATTCCCATAAAAGTTTTCTGATACATTTGGGTAGTCTAGAAAGATAATTTTTCTCTTTCACACTTTTCCCACAGTCTTTAGAAATACCAGGAGAAAAGAAAAAAACCCAAACTTCTGCAGACAATGTCATAAGTCAATATTTAAGATCCTGAAAATCATAGGATGTATTTCTAAACTCATATATAGATGACTTAATTCCAGCAGTATTTTGTATACAAAGGATTGCAACAACATAAGTAAAAATTACTTGGCAAGGACTACCTAAGTTCCTCTGGATGTTTGATGCTTATGCTGATTTTAAGTTAACAAGGTCATCATAAAAAAAGTGTGAAAGAAAAAAAGACTGACAATTAATAGATAATGTTTAGATAAAATTAAATTTATTCTGTTTCCATCCATCACCTGCTGACTTCTCCCATCTCATTTAAGGTGTCATTTATTGGCAGTAGAGTTTTATGTTCCTCTCAGTATCACCTTTGAATTAGATTTGTTCTTTAGGAACCACACCACCCTTGTAGTTAAGATTTTACTTCTCCATTTCAGAAATTTAGAAAAATTATGATCTTGGCTCTCCTGGTGAAGAGCTGAACCTTTGCTGATTTATGTAGCATTCTAAACCTAAGACTGCATTTCTGTTGTGCCTCCTGTGCCGAGTTCTCCATGAAGGACATTCAGTGGACAATGAGAGCCTGTAAAATAGGCTTTTTCTTATATTTAAGCAGTTGAAAAATTACAGTTTTTGTTATTTCAAAATGGATTCTAAAAATATATTTTTTCAGTTCCTTACCATTAAAGAGTAATTTTGTTGAATTTCATGTTGCTGATGTGTGAACTCTTAACATATCTGTATTTTTTTTGTGATTCTTTGTAGTTTACTAAAGTTTGTCAGAGTGCTGAACAATTTTGATTAGAATAAATCTCATTCTGAGTTTACAAACTTTCACAACATTTACCTGTCTTGTCTATTTTGTGAGCCACGTAGTGTCCGTAGATGAGAGTAGAAGTATACATAGAAATTTTCACTCCACAGGTTTGTTTTGCTTTGTTTTGGTTTGGTTTTTTGCTTTTCTTCAATTCTTTTCTTTCTTGCTGATCATTTTCTCTCCCATTCCCCCAGCACAAAGAAGCAAATGAACAAACACATGAATCTCTCAATCTCTACAGACAATTAAAAATGCAATGCCAAATTAATTTTATAAAAAAATACCCAGGTTTAGGTTCCAACTTGTTTAAAACTATGTCTGTTTTTACTGTTGTTTTGTTTGTTTAATATGAAAGAACTTTAAAGCTATTTGAACTAAATTTTCCAACTCATGAATATTGCAAAATATTGGCAATTTTGTACGGTAATATTTTTTCCTTTTTCTTTCCTGAAGTAGCTTATTTCAATATGAATTGACTGATTGATTGCTGTCTAGTTTGAAGATTATTTTGTAGAGCACATATGTACTTAACTGCAAGTGTTATTTTTCCCCAGAGAAAACATAAATCTCAAAATGGAGCAATACAGAGCAAAATAGGTTCTGAAGAAGTGGAAACCAATCTCTGTTCTGCCCTTAATATCCTCTCTGAGAACCATTCTTGGTTTAGGTTGCTCTCACTGCTGTTGTACTGCATTTCTGCTTAGTAAGTGCACAATATTTTCTTTTCCTAATACAGAAACTAATGAATAGCAATGGATGGAATAGCAATGGATGATAAACTTGGACATGTGCCAAAAAGAGGCTTAAGGGAAATGAAAGAAGTAAAGAACTCAGTTAAATATCCTAACCATATCCCACTCTACATCTCTGTCCCCAGAGAAACAAGTCTAAAATAAGAATGTACACACAGACCGATTTGCGCGCTGTGTTTTACAGTCAGAAGTTAAGGGTCTTTCAACCTCAGATGTTCCTCTAGCTGGCTTATAGAAATACCATCAAGACATTATTTCTAGAAATCTTGCTGCAATGACAGAAATGTTTGTTGTTTTTGAGGTGGCTTCTGCACATTCCCCCTAATGGGACCCATCACTGAAAATGCATATCTTTTATTAGGGTGTCTAGAGGCACAACTTACCTAAGGACATATAGAAGTTAATTAATCATTGAAACTGTAGACAGATCTTGAGTTTCCTCAGTGGCAAATGTGGGTTTTAATTAGCATTTTTTCGCATTGCTGGGAAAGGGATAGAGAGAATGCAAATACTAAATAATGCAAATTTAATATACCATAGAGGATATATGGAATTGCTACAATTCAGTGAAGAGTATTAAAAGTTCATGAATTTTTAAATATTATTTCTGCGTTTGTTAAACTGCCAGTTAAAAAGTATGATGGACTTGCTCCATAACTTCAACTGATCTTTTAAGAATTCAAACTCCCTTCCTGTGTTTTGAAACCTACGTAAGACAATAACTAGTCTGAAGAATTCATATCATATTACCATTCTGTGCAGCATCTCAAAGGTACTCCTGAATGTGTACTACTCCTTTCACTGTTGATAGCTCCAGAAGAGGGATGTCACAGTCCCCAAACAATAATATCCCTAAATACATTCATGTCTCAGTCTTCCCCTAAAGATATAGAAGTTCTTGTAACAAATGCTACTAATAAACTCTGCAATGCTTGCATCAGTTACAAGCTGTGGTAAGCCTAGATGTCTTTAACGGAATTTTAAATAATGATCAGAAAGAAAGTTATGACAGCTTCTAAGAAGCAATTCCACAACTTTCATGAGTGCATAGGCAGACAATATTTAATGTCATCCTAATCTCGATATCACTGAAATATGAACAAATATAACGGTGGAGTGGCAAAAAGTAATCATAAATCAGCCTTATATTAAAAAAATAAATTATTGGAAAAAAAACTTTTATATGTTAAAACAAAAGTGTTATGGTTAAGCAGATGGCTCTGACAAGGATTTAAGCTGTTGCCTTTCAGATGAGCTATAGACCAGAAATGCCAAGATGTGAAATGTAGCCCTGAAGTAAAAAATTGGTTTAACAGTCTTTCCAAATCACTCACATTGAGCAGGATCTCAACCCAGCAATATTTCTTAGGTAATAAGAAAGATTACATTAACAGATTAAAAACCATGTCCATAGCCAAAGCAGAGCACAGTGTAGGTAGATCTCTGATTCAATCAGCAAATGCTTGAAGGAAAAAAAAAAAACCAAAACAAACTCTAATTTAATTTAGGATGATTTTTGTATAATTGTTAAATTTTCAATCACTATCGGATAAACAGTGACTGGAGTCTAGCTAAATGCCTTTGTACATATAATAGACAAATAGATAAGGCAATTTATTAATTTAACAATAAATGACATCTGTACAGTCACCAAAAACAGATAATACCATTACAAAATATCAGTGGCAGCACTTATTTTCTAACACAGCAGTCAAGACCTGTTTTTTTCTATCTCATTCCTATTCTTTTAATGTACTTTAACATCTGGGTTAAACTTTGTGGAAAGATTCTTTTCTATTTTAATGTACTTAATATTTTGAACTATAAGAAAGGAATCCAAAATGGCTACAATTTCAAGAGATTTTAAATATCCTATTTATTTTAAATACTTATTAAAATACATACGAATGCACAACTTATCATGAGCATCAGGCACTAAATATACTTTAGGCTCACTACGATTTTACATTGTTCTGTATGTCTTTGGGTTTCCCTTCAAAGATTCTATCTGTTTTGGTGCTTAAATACATTATGAAATGCATTCATAATTTCAAGAGTAAATCCACTTTCATTGGAATGACATTAGGATGCTCAGATGTGACAGTACTTTGACGCTGAAACTATACACCGATAATTAGAAACATAACATAGGAAAAGATAACAAAAATATCTCAAGATGGTGGTAATGGAATATTTGAGAAAGGTGGTGTCTTATTTCTTTCACAACATTACCGGTATCTGCACCAGTTTAGTTTTTTTCTACTTCTAATCCAGTTAAGTGGTCTATTGTCAAAGACAAAGGGAGCATCATAGTCTCCAGGTTAGAATCCTTTCCATTAAAATTAATTTAAATCTTTTGAGTATTATATATAACATAGTCATTTTAAGGTCTGTGTTGACGAGAGAGCAAAAGACCACAGAGATGAAATCCTATAGAAAATATTCCTGTGATGACAGTATTGAATTGCATACAGAATTTGATTGTGTTTCTTTTCTATAGGCCATAGAACTAAATTAATATACTGAAGCTAAAAGAAATGAAATGTTTCAAGTACCAATATCCTACATGGAGCTAATGGTACCTGCCATACGGGCACACCAAAATTAAATTAATAGCTGGAATTTGTCTGGTTTCATTTGTTTGGAAACTTATTTGCAGTATGTGGCACCTGGCAATCTGCCTGATTCCTTCGAACCTGTAGTTATTCATTACATATGGTTTGTTTCCTAATGGTGCCTATTCAGTCAGAATCTGTATTTCTGAAATGCTTTACATTCCTCAAGACAAATGAGATACAGTGCCTGTAATGCATATTCCCTTACTCAGTCTTAGTCAAAGCTGTCTGCTTTTACTTGGATACAATTTTGTGAAATGTTCTTTCCTCCCTCACCTTCCATCATATAGCCCATGTCCTTAAGCAGAGAGGGTCTGGCTACCTAATTCTTTTCTGCAGAATACCTCTGCTTTCTATTACTGCATATGTTCTTAATTATTTTCTTCTTACAGTCCAGCAGGTTCAAGATCTTCCTGCTGCTTATTACGTGAGAAATCTGTTTGTGTAATAACTGGTAAAATCAAATTAAGGAAGTAGAAAACAATTATGTTTCTATTCTGATTTACTAGTAGCAGAACTAATTACTACAGTGCAGTTCACCTCTATGTCCACTTGGTTTATTCTGAGTTATACAGGCTGTAGAAGTACCAACCACCTTCCTAAGGTATATCTAAATGCATGCAAATATTATTCTCATTAATAGAGGATCTTAGCAGTTTTATTTTTATCCATTTTTATCTATTTTATCCACTTATTTCTCAAAGTAATTAAAAGGACTTGTTTCTTAGCTCAAAAAATAAAGGTGTACTTTTAGTTCTTCAGGATCCAGCTGTGATCTTTAGTGTCAAATTAACCAAGAGAAATGTCCAAAATAAAGTATATGCATGTACATTTTTCACATATACTTCCATGATTGCATCTCACTGAAAGGAGCTGAGAGGAAGGAATCATTGAATCATAGAATCATAGAATGGTTTGGGTTGGAAAGGACCTCAAAGATCATCAAGTTCCAACACCCCCGCCATGGGCAGGGACACCCTCCACTAGCCCAGGTTGCTCAAAGCCTCATCCAGCCTGGCCTTGAACACCTCCAGGGGTGGGGCATCCAGAGCTTCTCTGGGCAACCTGTGCCAGTGTCTCACCACCCTCACAGTGAAAAACTTCTTCCTAATGTCTAGTCTAAATCTACCCTCTTTCAGCTTATAACCACTACTCCTTGTCCTATCACTACACTGCCTGTTAAAGAGTGCCTCCCCATCTCTTCTGTAGGCCCCCTTAAGGTATTGGAAGGCTGCTATTAAGGGGGGAAGATTTAAGGAAGATGATGGACCTGCGACTTTTGATGTTGATCGTAAAATTGTATTTGTGTTGGAATGTCTGGAGGTCATCTAGTCCATCCTTCTGCTCAAAGCAGTGGTGATTTCAAAGGTAGATCCTGTTGCTCAGGGTCTTATCCAGTTGACTTTTGAAAATCTCTAGAGAAGATTCTCCAGACTCTTTGGACAACCTGTTCCCGTACTTCATTGCCATCACTGTGAAGTGCTTTTTCCTTCAATCAGACTTTCCCTTGCTGCAGCTTGTTACGGCCGTCTCCTGTCTTTTTGCTGCACAGTTTAGTATCTGGTTCCAGGTTTTTAATATGATCCCCTGTATCCTTTTTGGACTAGTGTGATTAGTTTTCCCTCCCTTAGTTAGCCCTGGAGGATAAATAAACTCAGCTCATTCGGCTTCTTCATTTATCATTATCCATTCTTCTTTATCGTACATGTGATCTGGGCTCCTGACAAGCTCCATTGGACTACAGTTTGTTTATTTGTTTCCTACTGGGAGCCCCAAATCTGGACAGTGTTTCAGATTTGGCCTCATGAATGCTTGGTAGAACAAAATAAGCATTTCCCTTCAGCTGTTGCTTATGTGTTTATTAACACAGCCCAGGGACAATTATCCTAAGCATGCATTGCTAACTTGTTCAGTGTCCTGTCCACCAGGACTCATGGGCCCTTTTCTGAAGAGCTGCTTTCTAGCCAGTCTGCAGCCTGCGTTAGTGCACAGAGTTGTTCTGTCCCAGATGCAAGATTTTCACATGTCTGCTGAATTTCATGTTGGCTCATTCCTCCATCTTGCTGAAATCCCTCTACATGGCAACCTTTCCCCACCCCACCCCCCCCATTAATGTCTCACATCAATTAGGTGTCACACACAAACATGCTAAGTGTGCATTCTGTCCCATGAACCAAGTACTCGGTCAGACAGAAGCAAGCATACACCTAGGGTACAACTCCCTATATTTCTAGATTTTAAAGAGTAAGACCTTCATCTCTTCTAGCAAGATCAACTTTATGTACATTGCTAACATTGGAAATGTACACCCTGCAATCACTGTTGAAGTCCTGGACAGGCACTTACCTAATAATCACTTTGGTTCAGCA
>NW_010101067.1:17091-25492 GCF_000699245.1 Pterocles gutturalis
AAATCCTAAGAGAGGATCCTTCTAGCAATGACACTGTACTTTCTTTTTCTAAGCAGAGTGATCCTTACAGTGCTGTCAGAGATTGCGCTCGATGAGGGAACATCCCTCACACTGAGCAAGTAACGTGCAAATGACCGCCAGACAACCTTGCCTTGTGTTAGTTTTAGGTGCAAAAGCTTAATCCTTGCAGCAAAAAAAAAAGTAACCAGAGAACATTCCCTCAATGTTTTGGATCAGTTTCTGTCTTGCCCATTTGTTTGGCAGCTACCATCCTTGCAATATGCTGTTGCCATAAGTAGGTGGTCTTGGGAGTGTGGTGACCCTATCCATTCTCACTTAGTAATAAATCATAGAATCAAAGATTCATAGAATAGTTTGGGTTCGAAAGGACCTTAAAGATTGTCGTGTTCCAACACCCCTGCCATGGGCAGGGACACCTTCCACTAGACCAGGTTGCTCAAAGCCCCATCCAACTGGCCGTGAACACCTTCAGGGATGGGGCAACCACAGCTTCTCTGGGCACCCTGGGCCACTGCCTCACCACCCTCACAGTAAAAAATTTCTTCCTAAAGATCTTGTGGAGATCTTCTGGAAAGGGGTCTTATGTCACCGCACATCAGTATTTTTCCTGGTTTCTTAAAAATTATTTTCAATGGAGTTAACGAATGGGACAAGTTATTTCAGGGCAACATATACTTGACATTCCAAAATTAAGCAACAGGTGTATTTTTTAAAGAATTAATTGTGTCATGATAATTTATACAAAACCAAAATCTAACTAACTGCTGAAACATGCAGCTTTTACAACTATTAGTCATTCTCTGAAATTTAAGAATTTTTTTTACTAGCCATGACAGTGACAGATCAAAGGGTACAAATTTTAATGAGAAAATAAAATCAGGTTTTGAATATGGTAAAATGTTATTAATATTTTTTTCAAATTGTTTATAAGAGATCTTAAAGTGTTTTATAAGTTAAATTCTAGATTGCTGGAAGTTATAAGTCATAAATAAATGTGCAAATAATGCCCATTTATGAAAACAAGGGGCAGACTTCTCAATAATTGAAATTGGTAAGACCTTCTCTGGCTAATCAGGAACAAGTTGCCAGTCCTAACCTAAGAGCAATATATTAAAATCTTCCTAGTTTACACTTTATTTTTCCTACTGAGTTTAAGAAGTTCAGTACAACCCATCAGGTCAAAGGGGAAAGAGATTTTTAAACTAAAATGTTAAGAAAATACTGTAGCTGTCACTGCACATATTACGGAAAGATCTGAGCACTTTGGGGCAAAAACATTGTATCTGATGGAAAAGTGAGAGAGTCAAAAAGTCAAACCAGGAAGATACAACAGCTAAGCTTAATTTAATGCCATATGTGAGCTGAGAAATACTGACTAGCATGCCATGAAAAGAAAATGCCTGAGGAAGTCTGAAGAGAAGTTGCTCTACTTACCGGTAGTGACTCATCTACAAGAGTTTCAGAAGGTTTTTACTTCATTATCTCCACATTGAAGGATTTACAAAAAGATTGTCAGTTTTATTACTTAAGATACTAGATATTTAATATAATAGCATTTCTAATTTGTGGAAATTCTAGATTCTTCTGTGTGTGACTCATCTCCCATCTAAAGACAAAGTCTAGTGAAAACCTCATCCTGCTTTTGTGTAGGTAAGGTGAAATCTATATAATTTTTTTCCAAGACAGAATTGTCATTTTCTATGTGAAATTTTCTATGTTTTTTACTCTTTCTAACTCCCACATGAAAAGAGGCATAAATGGTCAGCAAAACACCTTACAGGAACATTATTACTCCTAAAGGCATACATAGTATGGCTTGTTCTTATGCCATTCTTCCCAATAGTTTTTTTGAGGAAAACACATCAGAGGTATGTGGCTAAGATCCTTGTGCTGTGATTATTTTTGGTTTGTAGATTTACTTTAATTTTTCAATTGTCCCGGTTCCTGGCATTTTAACATAGGCTTTTACTGTCTTCTCTATTATCAAGAGAGGAAAGTATCGGAATAAAGCATGCAAATGACAATTACCAATGTCTCCTCTTTCTGATGGATATTCTGCTTTGAATATACCAGTTCTTTGGTCTTCCTCATAATGAAAAACACCTGATCTTTGGTGCTGCTCAGGCCACATATTCTGCATATTAAAACACAGTTTTTCTTGAGGGTTATTTTTAAAAATATCACAGATTAAAAGCTTGGTCCTCATCTTAGACAGTTGAAAAGACGTTCAAGTATTCTGAGCAGACATTATCATGCAACTCTTCTTGTATTTGTCAATTGTTTGGTACTTACATTCTTGTTACTATATCACTGTTGTTTGCTTTATAGAAGTCAGATAACTATGTGATTAAAAACACATCCTATTCCAGTATGAATTATAATAAATGACTTAAGGAAATTACAGTGCTTAACTAATGAACAGAACTTACAGCCAGAATGCTTATTAGATATTCTTTTCAAAGTTACACGTTATTTAATTATCCCAGTAATTTATTTTACACTCCCATTGTGTAATGCCAAGAAAAAAGTAAAGTTCTGAAAAAGTTTACTTACTCAGGAACAGTGGAAGTGGTCTTAGAATCCAAAGGCCAGATAAGGATGACAGTCATTAATGACAAAACTGTGACCTTATGTACCGTAATTTAAGGTAACATTAGTGGACAAAAACAATTACATAAGATGTTTATAAAACTAGGATACCACAGGTGTATTAACAAAATTACTGAAAGTGAAAGCTTTGAGAGGTTGGAGTTAGTGCTTTTTGATTTTTACTGGCAGTTTCCATTTTCTGAAGAAGCTAAGATCTAGAGTCTTACTGTTGCTGAGAAATAGTGAAAAATTTGCATGTTAAGGTTGACTTAAAGTGGCATTGCTATTCCTGATAATGTAAGGCCAAGAATACTAGAAAAGAAGACCATTTACTGGTATTTTTTTTATTACTATTCCTGTTTATAATGGTGTTGTGTTAAATGTCTAGTGTGTAGCACATGGAGGGTCCAAAACAAAATCAGATTATACTAATAAAACAAAATCCTCAGATGACCCCAGCTGTAAGAAACAAATTTACACAGATTTACCTGTATGGAAAATCTGTAAATAAACATGTACATATATACAAAAATATAATCCTTTCACTTCAAACTGAAACTTAATATTTCTTAATAAAATTAATTTAATTGCTGTAAATGTGAGTATTATCATACTAAGAAAAACATAGTTATCACAGTAAGTAAAACATTTGCCTATACAGAATTTTCCACATTTAGCTATTCCATATACATACACACTCTGTATGTGCATATACATTAAGTGTAAAACGTGCTAAATGATGTATTTATAACTCTTCTGTAAATGTAATTTATACATAAATATACATGCACAGAGTAAATATACAGAGAGACATATAATGATATGTCTATAGAATCAAATACAGTTGCAACTACAGGTGCTTTTTACGTTTTACTGTTTCAAACAGTCTGATGGAGAGCTTTTCAAAGCAGCAAAGGAACTTGACTCATTATTAACTTGTTTCAGTGGGAAAAAATAGTGTCCATACGCTTCGCCAAATCCTACTCATAATCCTGCTAATAAGTAATTCTTTTTTTTTTTTTTTTAAATTAACATCTTGTACTCTTAACCTTCTTCTAAAATAACAGCCCAGCAAGAGTAAAAACAATGTTTTACTACTGGATTCAGTGGAAACAGAATCTACAGATTTTATTCAGAGACAATCTGCTACATAGATCATTCACAAAGAAATGTGTTCAAGAAGCCATTCACATGTTCAAATATTTTAATATTGCAATTTCAGCACTGAACAGAAACAAGAACATTATTTTCTTTTGCTGAGAGCAGTAGGGATATATGCTTGCAGGAAAACATACCAAGACATAATTTTTGCAATGTTCCCTGGTGTTCTTGTAGTTGATGATCTGTCAGTATTTTCATGTGTCATATTACTTTAATTTTTAGATATTAATAAACCAGGTCAAAAGATTTACTGTAGGCTGAAATTTAGAAAACAAAGTTTCAGAAAAAAAAAAAAAAACAAAACAGTTTACATTCTGTTAAAAAAGGTAGCAGACAATTTTGCATGAACATTAGAAAACATATATCTGATACATAAAACAGAAAGAAAATATAATTCCCTAAAAGTTCTCGCTCTTTTTTTAAACTCATTGGTTGTTACATAACCTTTAGTTGAACCCTTTTAGATCCTAATACAAGTACCATTACAACCAATAAAAAAGAAAGTCATTACTAATAACTGTGGACTCATCCATCAGAACAAAAAATATGCTATCTGAAGGATATTCAAAATAATTGCAGATAAGTAAAACTAGATTTTAAAGGAAATTATACATCTAGAAGAACACTTAAACGTTATGAGAGTTAAAAACTGTTGGAAACAACAGTTCTGAGTCAGAGATTGAGTAAAGCAAGCTATCTATCTAAAGAATGGGATTTGTACAATCCGATAGTCAAAAGACTTTCTGGAGCTTCCATAACATCCAGAGGGACCTGAGTAACCTTCTCCAGAGTGGATCCTCATAAAAAACCTCAACTCTTGGAGCTAAGTGCACAATCCAGGTTTTCATGTCCCATTAAAAAGTCCAACATAAACTCTCCCAAACTCTTTAATTTCTTCAAAGAAAAAGAATACATCATAATGAACATTTTATTTTTTTTTTAAATTGGAACAACTTTACAGAGGAGACTGAAAAAGACTCGGTGTGGAATATTCACGTACCTGAAAATAATTACTGCTGGCACTGTGTGTGGGAGGTTTATCTGGCTCTTTTTAATTCCTGGGGAACACTGTTGTTGTTGCTGTATTTAATGTAAATAGTACTACCTCTACCAAAATATAATTCCAATTTCTTTTCCATGCAGGCTTATTTATTGGCATACCTCTGAGGTTGGGCAAAAAAAGAAAGACACAGTCTGAGGAACTTGGAAGGGCCTAGACAGGGAATAAACTAGGGCTCGTCAGCAGGAGTAAGAATTCTCAGGTGCTGTACTAGATCCTCAGACATTTTAAACCTCCAGGTAGTCTTGTTAATCAAAATGTTTGCAGTGATAACGAGCTACTCAAAGATATTTATGCAATTCACTCTCAACAACATTTCTTAAAATATTAATATCTTTGAGGGTCTGGATTATAAGGCCATCCACCAGGTCAAACATCAAAACATCTGAATAGTTTTGGAGGTACTAAAAAGACAAAAGGCAGTTAGGCACTTGTACAGAACAAGTCTTTAGCCTTTCCCATTGATAACAAAACCAAACAACAAGGGAAAAATTCCTCCTTTCCATTTATAGTAATATCTGTCATATTAGTACAAAGATTTAATATAAACTCTGTGAATGAAGACAGTCCAGAAGACAGGAATAGGAGGTAGAGGACAGCAGTGGATTGCAAAATACTCTCCATTGTGTGTGAACAGCAAAAGGCCCCTGTAGGAAAAACACTGCACTGGGACTTCAGAGTAACAAGATGATAAGAAAAGAGAAAGACCATAAAACGTGATAGGCAGGGTTGTCTGTAGGCACTTTTGGTTGTCAAGGAAGCTTGCAATGTTCAGGGTGTTCCCAAGGGAACATTTTAGTCACTCGTTTAACATAAGCTGCGGGTAGAGTGTGATGGGTAACAGTGACAAAGCCATGCTGTGAGGTCACTCTCACCTATAACAACATACCTCCTGCCTCTGCCAGTTGTCTGTCCTCCATAGCCTAATAAAACACTAAATGGAGCTTACTTAATGTCATGCTCTTTTATGTTTATTTACAATAGGCAACTTAATATGCTTTAAAGTCAGACCAGTGTTTTCTTCACAGTACTCTTCTTGAATAATTCTGTATTTTTTTAAGAAGATACCTTTATTTTAGAGAATGCATTCTGTTCTAGGCTAGTAACAATTACCAGTACAGTTTACTAGTAAATTGAAATAGTGTATACTCGTGAGGGTATTATTTTTTAAATAATTTATTTATCCATCTGTATAAACAAACTACAAACATTTTTGTGCAGTTTCCACAAGGACATAGTAAAACTGCTGTGAAAAAAAATTTAATTCTCTACAATATATGTAACAGGTAATTAGATTCTGTGCAACAAAATGTGAATTGATTTTATTGAGATTAATATAAAAACACAATTCAAAATTAAGACAGGAAATAATTGATGTAAACTCATATTTTTGTTTTACAAAATGTTGAATAGTTGACTTACATTGCAGGTTAAAAACTGTCTTTCTTTTCTCTCCTGTTACCTTTAAGTCAACTAATACCTTTTGACATTAACACAATTTTGCAAAATATGTAGAAGTACAAAAGGAACTTAGAGCTACCCATTAAAGAACATAAAACAGCATTTGAGGGGAACAAAATACTATTAACAATTAAAATATGGTAACAATTTTGTTTTTCACATTGGAGAATATTTCAGCAGGTGGATATAGTTACAGCTTCCATTAATAAAAACTAAATCTCTCACAACAGGAATCCTGTTCTATTAGTTAGTTTCCCAGGTGTTATAAAATAACAAACAATAAATGTATGTTTATTACAAAATTAGAAGAAGAGGACCCTAGGGAGGACCTCAAAAGATTGTGTGGTCAGTCCCTCTTCACTGAAGTAGCATTGCTTATGTTCAGAATCAAACTTGAGAGCTTTTATCTTAAGCCCTTCCATTTAAGGATATTTCTCTGTACTGACACGTAGCCTATTCCACTCTGCACCAACATTACAGTTAGACCACTTTTACTTACTATCAAACCGAAATATTCGTTGTAATTTAGTAAGCTGATATCTTTTTCTTTTTCTGCTATGACAACCCCTTTGTAAGGACAACTTATATTTTGGAAGGTTACTACTATGCCCCCAGTTTTCTCGCATCCTATACATCACCCTTATTTTCAGTGGAAACACCCAGTTCTATCAACCTTTCTTCATTGATTACATTTCTGAAAAATAAAAGGGAAACTAAGGCACCTTTGATCTTTCTCATTAGTAGTATACTCTTTTTCTGGGATTTCCAAATCATACAGGATCCTAATCACAGCATTACGTCCAATGACACCCTTTGATGTCAGACAGTCCCAGACATAGGGGTGCCTGTCACATTTGCTTATTCACAACACATGTGGTATGGCCAACATAAATAATAATTCCTATTTAGACAGCGCTAGTGATGAAATGCAAACAGAAATATTATTCTCCACCTATGATATAAAATACTTCCCAAGTGTAAGAGAACCTTGGAATGTAACTGCCTTTTTTGCCACAACAACACATAAAATCTTGTTTAATCTGTGGCCCCACTAGAGTTGTACATTCTTTTTGTCAACATTAATGCCTAGATATCTTCATTTCATTTCATTTCATTTCATTTCATTTCATATTTGTACACATTTTATTTATTCCTCTTAATTGTGACATTTCATACTTTATTTTTGTTGATGATTTCAGATCAGTTTTCCATTTTCTCAGGATCACACTGAATTCTGATCTTCCAAAGCACTTATAACCCCCTCTATCTTGATGCCATCTGTACACATTATTGTATATCAACATCTAACTCATGAATGAAAATATTAAACAGAATCAGTCATAGAACAAACCCTGGAAGGACCTCACTTGAAATCTTTCCAACAGACAGTGAATCAATAATGAACACTGAGTTCAGGTTTACATCCAGCTTTATACCGATTTTATACTGATAAAATAAGAACCATACATTCAGAGGTTGCTCATGAGATCATGTTATACAGGAGAGTCCCCAAATCCTTACTACGACCTTAGTAAATGTCATAGTCTTTTCTTTTCCCTTATTCATTATCCTGTTAGAGTAAGAGAAAGGAAAGTGTATTGATATGACATAATATATTCTTTCCCAACAGTAAGTGCTTTTTACCACTGTCCTGGGTTAAGCTGAGACAGAGTTAACTTTCTTCATAATAGCTATCAAGAGGCTGTGTTTTGGATTTGTGCTTGGAAGAAAGCTGATAAAAAGTGATGTTTGTGCCGCTGCCACGGTCGGCCGACCGGAGAAGCTGGGAGGTAGCACAGCCCCAGTTACTAGCCTAGGATTTGATCTTAGGTTTGAGATTGAGACCCAGAGTGGCCAATAATCTATTCCATAACATACACGTCATGCCCAGTATATAGGTGAGGACCCTCCAGAAGATCGGCCCCTTTTTTTGGTTCCAGATCTCTTTTGCTCCAGGTCATCTCACTCCAGGTGGTCGCTCTCCCAAGGCCTTCCCCCCCGATCCCAGTCAGCTCTTGGTCTGGGACGCTCAGACTGTTATCTCTGTTCCGTGAGTGCAGTTTCGGAACTCTCCTGGCTGCGGGATCTTTAGCCGGGAACAGGCTGAGC